>NW_006204543.1:340101-350858 GCF_000334495.1 Tupaia belangeri chinensis | reverse complement strand
TGCGCACACACGTATAGTCAAGTACGTCCTCAGATTTTATGTCCATACACACATATATATGCGCACACACGTATAGTCAAGTACGTCCTCAGATTTTATGTCCATACACACATATATATGCGCACACACGTATAGTCAAGTACGTCCTCAGATTTTATGTCCATACACACATATATATGCGCACACACGTATAGTCAAGTACGTCCTCAGACTTTATGTCCATACACATATATGCGCACACACACGTGTAGTCAAGTACGTCCTCAGACTTTATGTCCATACACATATATGCGCACACACACGTGTAGTCAAGTACGTCCTCAGACTTTATGTCCATACACATATATGCGCACACACACGTATAGTCAAGTACGTCCTCAGACTTTATATACATATACATATATACACACACACGTGTATACTATATATATATATGTGTATAAGTCAAGAAGGCACTCTCATCTCACTCTCTCTAGAGAGTGAGACTGTCAGGATAATGGACATACAGTGACCAGGGCCCAATATGTTTTTCAAGCTGCCAGGGCTGGGATTTGAACCTGGGTAAGCTACTGAGCTATGAGACTAGATCTAAAATATACTGTATTTTCTATCTAAACTTTAAGAGATTAATTAGCAGTGGTTGTAGTTGACTTTGTAAGAATGTTCTAGGGTATAGACTGTTAGGGCCTGCTCCGTGTAAGTGCTCAGCAAATTTCCGTTGAGTTAATTTTGTTGTTTTAACCCATTTAAATGTAAGGTTGTGATGTGTTTTAGTCTTGACATGCACATAAGGCAAGTAAAGGTAGTGGAGTCATTTCTTCGATCTGTGTGAGCGTTGTATTCTTTTGAAGGTGCACACTTGATTGTTGTAAGTGAAGATAATGACGCGAGTCTCTGTGGTCAGGGCGGCACAACCCCACCGAGTAAGCCACCCCAGAAGGAAGGAAGTACTTGGAGTGCTTCCACACAGTGGCAGTGGGCCGATGGGTGTCTGCATGTCTCACTGTAGGTTTTCGTAATAAGTTGCCTTTTTTGATGGATGGGTAGAGGATTTTGCCTTAGTGTGCTTGTGCTCTCTGGGGAGATGGAGACAGACAATGAGAGGGAAGTGAGAAATCACCCCCTAGAGGGGATGGCCACTCCACAATCTCTTCTCATTCTTCTCCTGGGATCTTGGGCATGCACACACACACGCCAGGCGTGAGTTTCAAGCCCCACCGGGTCAGCACTGTGGCCAGCCATGTGGAGTCCAGCAATGTGACCACTACGCTATCTGCTGGCCCCTGCAGTAAGGTTTTTGTTTGTTTGTTTGTTTTTTGGAGAGGATTTTTCGCTATAGGGCGCGTGCGCTCACCAGACAGAGAGACATAGGGACAGAAAGCGAGAAATCACCCCCCAGGGGGGATGGTCACGCCGCAATCCCTTCTCCTCCATTCTCCTCCTGGGATCTTGGGCATGCACACACACGCGCCTGGTGTGAGTTTTAAGCCACCGGGTCCAGGGACGCGAGCCGCGGTCGACTACGTGGGAGTCCAGCGGCATAGCCATTATGGTAACTGCTGGTTCCCGACCTGCAGTAAGTTTTTAAAGGAGCTTCAAAATACTCTCAAATTACTAAAGCAGTTTCCATGTCTTCCTTGCTTTTCTGCTGAGGTTTCAGAGAAAGCCTGCTGGATCAAAGATTCATAGCAACTACAAATCAGATGGGATAATTAACTGCAGTGAATCAGAAATAGTGGCAGGTGATGGAGCACCAGCTCGGGACTGCACACGTGGTGGCCGTGAGCCCGAGGTCGGGGCTGTAACTCCAGAGGCTCAGCAACTCGAGCGGTCTTCTCTTGCAGCTCGGGTGTCCGATACCCAAAGCAGTGGTGAGGTGGGAAGGTCCGAGGACACGCCGCCAGTACCCTTGGGAGGACAGAGCAGAAGTGAAGGTCAGTGCCGGTCCTGTTACTGGAACTCTCGAACCTGTGGTTAGTGAGAGAGGGACCTTGCGGTCTGAACGGCATAGGCAGCCCATCGGGCTGCGTAAGAGCCTTTGCAATTCTTGCTCACATCTGAGTTTCTCGTCACTGTCTAGTGCCCTGTTTCTGTGGCTGCCACGTGGCAGACATGACCACGTATGTTGTGTAGTGGAATGTCTGTCCACAGGGACACGGTGTGTAACTGCAGAAGTCGGGGGGCGCTGTCCTTGTTCCTCCCTTTGCAAAGACAGAGAGGAAGGTAAAGGCAGAGGGGTCGTCTGCAGCTAGCCACTGGCCATTCCACCCTGTGTCAAAGCAAAGAGGCTCCTGAGGCCACCGGAGAGCCCAAGGCAGGGATCTCCAATGCGTGGACTCCCGCGTAGCTGTCCCCTGCTCAGTGAAGGGATTGTAAGAAGCCTGAGCTCAGCCAGGCAGGCCCAGCTATGGGGCCCTTGTCCCTGTCTCCTGACAGCTACCCCGGTCACCTCCTCTCTGGTCCCTGCCTCGATAGGTGTCCACACCGCATCCTCCAGAAGATGTATGTGGGTCCAACCCCGTCCCCCAACCCGCCAAACATTCTGAGCTCCCGACAGTTGTATGGAACCAGGCACTGATATCAGCCCCACTTGACAAATAGGTGTGGTTAATGTGAGTCTGCCCTGCAAGACAGGACTGTTGGATCATGAGCTCACAGGCTGGGAGATCAAAGTACAGGACTCTTCCACACCTGTTACCTGTCAGCCAGTGTCTGAAGCCTGAATCTTAGCGAAAGACAATGGAAAGGACACATTTTATTGGAATTTGAATACATCTTATTCAGTATTGGCCTATGTGAGGGCAACACTGTATCTGTATATATGTTGCAGAGGTACTCTAGTGAGGGCGACATTGTATCTGTATATATGTTGCAGAGGTACTCTATTGAGGACGACGCTGTATCTGTAGGTGTGTTGCAGAGGTACTGTAGGGAGGGCGACACTGTATCTGTAGGTGTGTTGCAGAGGTACTGTAGGGAAGGCGATGCTGTATCTGTAGTTGTGTTGCAGAGGTACTGTAGTGCTGGAATGCAGTAGGTGGAGAGGTCAGTGAGTGCTGAAGTGGGCATGATGGTAAAGTCAGCTCACCAGCTCCTGTGTGGGCTCCTTTAGTGGCCCAGTAACAAGGAGCACACCCAGTGGCCATTCCTGGGTCTCACAAGGTGAGTACTAGCCCACGGTTGAAGACAGAAAGCTTTACCTAGTCCTGGGACCTGGGAGATGTCCCGTGGGGTCCTGGGTGGATACTTGAAGCACATGGGACATGTCCTGCGTGGCCACTTTGCACTCATAAAGAGGGCAGCAGCATACCTATAGTGTGTCCTCAGGCCCACCGTGCCCGGTGAGGGCAGCAAAGAGGGACTGCAGGGCCACCCACAGCACAGTGACCTGGGCGCTGGGCCAGCAAGCCTGACCCTACATGGCCCACCAGGGCTCCTGTGCCACCAGCAGGCTGGAGAATTACATGAGAAGGACTGCAGCGGGACCAGGCCTGCAGGGAGTGCACCTCGCTCTCATGCACTGAGACTCCTCCATCCATGTGAGATGCAATGGAAGAAGTTGTCAGAGAGGGTACACAGGCCAGGGGCCAGAAGCACAGAGCAGGAGCTGCATGGCGTAGAGAGCCAGAACAGAGGAGCTGTGTGGGGTGTGACGGGATCCCTAAGAGCTGGCAGAGCAGCCGCCATGTGGAGAAGACTGGCCAACCAGCACCACAGGGAGTGGAGGCCCTCGACGTGGAGACAGCTCCCAGCTGAGCCTCGGGAAACCTGCCGCAGAGCCACGTGGCCTGGACCAGAAGCTTCCAAGGGGCAAGCTAGTACAACTGGGTGGGCGGGGCCAGCAGGTGGTGCAGTGATTACTTTGCTGACTCCCCCATGGCCAACCGTGGTTCGAGCCCCAGACTTGGTCGCTCGAAACTCATACTGAGCACATTGGCCTGTGTGCCCAAGATCCCAGGAGGAGAATAGAGGAGAAGGGACTGTGGCATGGCCACTTCCCCCCTAGGGAGTGATTTGTCTTTCACTGTAGTCCTGGGACCTGGGAGATGTCCCGTGGGGTCCTGGGTGGATACTTGAAGCACATGGGACATGTCCTGCGTGGCCACTTTGCACTCATAAAGAGGGCAGCAGCATACCTATAGTGTGTCCTCAGGCCCACCGTGCCCGGTGAGGGCAGCAAAGAGGGACTGCAGGGCCACCCACAGCACAGTGACCTGGGCGCTGGGCCAGCAAGCCTGACCCTACATGGCCCACCAGGGCTCCTGTGCCACCAGCAGGCTGGAGAATTACATGAGAAGGACTGCAGCGGGACCAGGCCTGCAGGGAGTGCACCTCGCTCTCATGCACTGAGACTCCTCCATCCATGTGAGATGCAATGGAAGAAGTTGTCAGAGAGGGTACACAGGCCAGGGGCCAGAAGCACAGAGCAGGAGCTGCATGGCGTAGAGAGCCAGAACAGAGGAGCTGTGTGGGGTGTGACGGGATCCCTAAGAGCTGGCAGAGCAGCCGCCATGTGGAGAAGACTGGCCAACCAGCACCACAGGGAGTGGAGGCCCTCGACGTGGAGACAGCTCCCAGCTGAGCCTCGGGAAACCTGCCGCAGAGCCACGTGGCCTGGACCAGAAGCTTCCAAGGGGCAAGCTAGTACAACTGGGTGGGCGGGGCCAGCAGGTGGTGCAGTGATTACTTTGCTGACTCCCCCATGGCCAACCGTGGTTCGAGCCCCAGACTTGGTCGCTCGAAACTCATACTGAGCACATTGGCCTGTGTGCCCAAGATCCCAGGAGGAGAATAGAGGAGAAGGGACTGTGGCATGGCCACTTCCCCCCTAGGGAGTGATTTGTCTTTCACTGTCTCTCTCTCTCTCTCCAACAAGCACATGCATCCTAAGGCAGAAGTCTCTTGAAAAAATTGTGTCACCACCAGTCCCAGGAGTGGTAAAGTACATAATTTCTGGAGTAATGGAGTCCTGGGTCCTTTCAAACAAAACTCGCACCTGTCTTTTTCCACATATCAACAAAGTATTAATACCGTAGTAATTTTAAACCCTCTGTTAACCATAGTACTTACAAATAACTTAAACAAGCACTGCGTTGGGCTGGGTTTTGCTGTTCTGGCTCTCCCACATAATTGTACAACTGTTAGGTTTTTATGCCCTGGAGTCTTACCCTGACCGTCCGTTCTGTCAGTAGGCTGAGCACAGATGAGACGGTGCCCTGAGATCAAGACACACAGGCATTCAGGCTTCCATCTGCAGGCCCTCCCTTCTGTTCACTCAGTGGCCCAGTGTGGCATGGTGCCCCAGGGTGGCCCAGGTGACGCCCCCAAGGGAGTCAGCCAACAATCTGGCGGGCCAGAGTGGAAGTGCATCTGTCTTGGGTCGGTGCCCCAGTGGCCCAGCAGGCCCCCTCGAATCGCAGTTGGAGCCCTGACCTGGCCGTCTGCCACAGCTGCGGTGAGTGCTGCGCCGTCAGACACTGACACGCACGTCACATCGGCGGGAATTCCCACGCGGCATCCTCAGGCTGTCGGAGCAAGACGGGACGTGGGTTTGTGACTGGGGTCTTATGCAAGGTGTGTGGGGTTTACTGCTGATGCTGAAATGGCAGACCACAGAATGCGAGTTATAGGAAACGTAGCAGAACTGCTCACAGTGACAGAGGTGAGGCAGGTACAGCCACTTGCCGTGAAAATGTCCTGCGCAGAAAGTGAGCGCCCCCACCCCAGTAACTGCTCGACAATGCCTCCAGCTACACCAGCACACGGGGACACTTCTTGGGCTTTTCTCACGTGGGCGCATCTAGTTTTACTCATGGTACGGAGCTCGTGCGTGAGAGTGAGGAGACACCCTCAGCAGGTCTTCGCCGCCGCATCAAGGGCACGTGTGTGCGTGCCCCACATGTATGGGGAAGACTTGGGGTGGCCTTCCCATGCAGGGAAGCAACACAGAGCACCACGTGACCCGTGCTGCCAGCTGGGCCCAGCAGCCACTGTAGCAGTGGGTCATGGTCACAGGTCTTGCTGTAAGGTGGGGTGGAGCCGCCGACGGTCCTTTCTCAAGGCTGTCTCACTATGGAGTGCCGTTTCCAGCTCATGAATTTCCACACAAAGCCCATTAAGTCTGGTTAGGTTGGCGTTGAATCTGTTTGGGGAGAGGCGGCATCTTGACCATACTCAGTCTAATGCCATGCACACGCCATGTCTTTCCCTCAGAGGCCTTTACCCTCTCGGCAGCGTTCTGTCATTGTCGGCACACAGGTCTGGCATGTCTTTTGCCACATTTGTCCCCGAGTGTTTCTTGTTTGTAATGCAATGGTAAGAAGTTACTTCCTGAAAAGAAGCCCCTCTTAAACCCTCATAGTTAGCATCATCTCTCCAGCTCTCAGCTGGCCTCTTGAAACAGGAGCACGTGCACACGGCTCCCTGTTGACCACCTGCACACGGTTCCCCACTGTCCACCTGCACATGGCTCCCTGCTGACCACCTGCACACGGCTCACTGCTGACCATGTTTTAACAGACTTTTTTAGAATTGTGGGGACCAGCAATTAGCGTAATGGCTACATCACTGGACTCCCACGTAGTCGATTGTGGTTCAAGTCCTGGACCCGGTGGCTTAAACTCACGCCGGACGCATGTATGTGCATGCCCAAGATCCCGAGAGGAGGGTGGAGGAGAAGGGATTGTGGCGTGGCCATCCCCCCAGGAGGTGATTTCTCCCTTTCTTTCTCTCTGTCTCTCTCTGTCTTTCTGGAGAGCGCATGTGCCCTGTAGCATTAAGAAAAAAGAATTGTTTATTTAATTTTATTTATTCATTAATTTATTTTAATTTGACCAGAGAGAGGTAGAGACAGAAAGTAAGAAAACAAGCCACCAGGTCCAGGACTCGAACTATGGTCGGCCATGTTGGAGTCCAGTGCCTTAACCACCACACCACCTGTTGGTCCTTCAACAAGCTTTTTTTAATTGCTAGTGGGTGTGTGCACTCACCAGAGAGATTCAGAGAGAGGGGAGGGAGAGAACACCCCAGCAGGTGTGGTTGCACCCAGCCTCCTCCATCTCTCCACCCTGTCAGGGTTTGGATCACAAACACACATGCGCACGCGCACACACACACACACACACACACACACACACACACGCACGCATGCGCACATACACACGGCCTGTGTTTCAGGCGTCTGGGGTGGATCTGAACTGCGCTCAGCTATGTGGGATCTAGCTTTCTTATCCACTAGGTATGGGGCTGGCTCTGGATTTTTGGTTTGTTTTTAATTGCCAGATGGCATGTACGCATACCAGAGAGAACAGAGACAAAAAGCAGCCTTCAGTGGAGTGCTCTCCCGTAATCCTTTTCCTCCATTTCTTCCATCAGGATTTTGGCATGTAAGCAAATTATCCTGGTATGTTTTCAAGCTGCCAGGGCCAGGAGTCGAACCACAGTTGACCATGTGGGATCCAACTCTCTTAATCACTAGGCTACAGGGCCAACCGTTTCGTCTATGAATATTAGGAGCCTCTGCCTGTCTTTCCCCGTGCTTACGTAGTGTGTCTTCTACTGCCCTGACTACGCTGGGTGGGTGGTGACACAGGCCAGCCCACGGCCTGAGAGCAGGCTCTCCACTGATGCTCCTCATGCCCCTGCTGTGCACGACCTCACTGCGTGCCATGTGAGCTGGAGGTCTGGGTGGACTCATGAACTAGGACTGAAAGCTGCATAAAAGATACCAGATTCCATGACTCACAGGAAAATGGCTTTCACTTTTGTGACTTAGCCATGCAGGAGAAGCCTGTCTGGGTCTCCCTAGTGCTGGAGCAGCGCCGTCACCTGTGGCTTTGTCCTCCTAGTGCAGTGGTACCTCCCAGGGTGTTCTTGGGCCCCTGGTGCACGGTGTGACTCGGCACCCACCATCTTGGGGCCAGCTGCCAAGCCTGCAGGCCTCAGGAGAGCACCCTGCCTGCCCTGCGTGGGTCCTTCTCTCCACCGGAGTGCCCTGCCCGGCCCCATGTGGGCCCCTTTGCTCCGCTGCCTCTCCTGCAGCGCCCCACCTGGGGTCTGGAGGGCTGTTGGCCCATGGTTCTGAAACTGTAGTGGTCGCCACATTAGAATCACCAGGGGCCGTTAAACTGTGCTTACTTCTTTTCTTTTTTCTTTTTTTTTTGGGGGGGGAGAGTTTTTTTTTTGTTTTTTTTTTTTTTGCTATTCGCCAGAAAGACAGAGAGAGACAGAAAGCGAGAAATCACCCCCCAGGGAGATGGCCACGCCGCAATCCTTTCTCCTCCATTCTCCTCTTGGGATCGTGGGCATGCATGCGTGAGTTTAAGCCACTGGGTCTGGGACTCGAACCGCAATCGGTCACATGGGAGTTCAGCTCAGCAACATAGCCATTATGCCAACTGCTGGTCCCAAACTGTGCTCGCTTCTGAGCATGGCCCCACGACCGGCATGTGCAGGTCGGGTGAGGCCTGCGAGTGTGCATCATCCCCAGGGACCAGTGGTGTTGGATGACTGGCAGGGGTGACGACAGAGAACCAGGACCCTGGCATCACAGCAGGGAGAGCTGCTCCTCTCTCGCCTCCTACTCTCAGGACTGTGTTCTCTGATCTTGCCACCTGGTGGTAACAGTTCACAGTCTGGGCTGGACTGGGCAGGTGCACTGTGGGGGGGGCCCACACAGGTCACCAGATGCCACCTGTCCAACCTAGCTGCTGTCTCAGGGGCTCGCCCTCTTTCTCTAGGAAGGTAGGGGCACAGAACTTTCTAAGCCACTACGTGGACAAGCAGGCTCGGTCTTGCAGGTCGCCGGGCAGAGAGCAGCACTGACCGGGGCCGGGAGCCCTGGGAAGGGCACGCTGAGGGACTTGAGCCACTCACGCCCAGCAGGCCTCAGGGCTCCCAGGTAGAGGACACCACGGGGGAGCCCTGCTCCTCCCTGTCCAGCTCTGAGCCCAGAATCCAGGTTGAACATCCCTCCCTAGAACCCTGCCTCCACCTCTTCTCACGCAAATGAGCCTGGGCTACACAGACCAGCAGAGCGAGCCGCGGTGTGTGGACAGTCCACAGGTCTGCCCGCTCTGTACTTAAATGTGCAACTCCCAAGACCACAAATGCGTCCACGGTGTGGGAGAAAAGACCCGCATGTAGTGAGCACGCCAAGCCCCGTCCTCATGACAGTGGAGTGAGGACCACCCGCACACCCCGTCCTCAGCACAGGCGCCGTCTTCCTCGTAGCCCCAGCAGAGCCTGGAGACATCACTGTGTGCCTCTCCCTCGCCTGGCCTTGGAGCGCGCGTGCGCACAGCAGCTCACAAAGGCGTCTTTGTTCGGGCTCCAAGCCCTCTGCCCCCACCCGCTCTGGGCTCTCTGTGGCCCCGCGGCTCCCATCCCTCCCATACACGCAGCAGGGGTGAGCATGTCCTCTCTGATCTTCGCACACAGCTGCCACGTCGTCACGCTCAGGTCAGAGGGCTCGCCCTCACCGGTGACGAGGGAGTGACTGCTCTCACCAACTGGAGGGACGAAGGTGGGGACGGTGGCTAACACATGTGCCAGGACGGGCGGGGGGCAGTACAGCCCTGCTCTGGCCGAGGGAGCCTCCACCAGCCACCCCGCCACGGCACAGGCAGTGTCCACATGAGGCGCCCACACACTCCCACACGGTCCTGGACGTCGGTCCCACAGCGCAGGCACCCCAGTGCTCACTGCGTGCTCCCAACCACCGAAGGCTGGGCGCCGGAGCTTCCCAGGAGTGCTGACACTTGTGCATGGCCCCCAGAGGTAGTGAGGGCCCTCCGAGGACAGACGCAGCTGCTCCCAGGACACGGGGTCTGTGGAAGGCAGATGTGAACGCACTGCGGTCCGGGTCTCTGCCCCAGGTGTGTGAGTGTCTGGTGTGCCCGGGGACTGACGCCTGTGGGTGGGAGACCTCCCTGTGCCCCGTTTCTCCAGAAGTGCACGCTGTGTTCTCCCGTTGCCTGCTCAGAAAATGCGTGCAAATGGCAGTGCGGGCTGCAGCCGCCCTCGGGATGGCCTCTGTGCTTGCCCTAGCCCTGCCCCAAGTGCTAGCTCCCCTCGGTCTCAGGAAGCCCTGGGGCACTGTAGAAAGTGAGGCGAGAGGACGAAGTTCTGCCGGAGGCTGCATTCTCCCCTCGTGGCTGGCACAGGCCCACCCAGGGGGCCAGGCAGTGGGGCACTGGTCGGCCGTGGGCCTCTCACACGTACTCTCACCCTTTATGCTGAGACGGCATGTGTGCCCGCGCACGAGTGAGAGATACCTGGTGGGCCATCGCACCCCCACCCCTCTCCCCAGCCCCCAGGGCCTTGGCACCCACAACACATGAACCTCTGTGTTTTCAGGCCAGAATGGGAGTCTGAACTGTGGGCTGCATCAGGTCTGGCAGAGAGGGCACCAGAGCAGGTGCCCCTGCATGGGGTGGGAGCGAGTGAGCGGGCCACAGGAGAGGGCGGGCGCAGATCCCAGGTCAGCCTGTCTGCGGGCCGGCAGAGGTGCTCTGGGGAGCCAGCCTGGAAGAAGAGAGCCACAGGGGTCATGGCTCGGCAGAGGCCCTGCCTCAGGCTGGCTTCCCTGCCACGGTGCTAGGCACAGTGTAGAGGCTGCAAAGCCCATGCTGAGCTCTGGCCAGGAAGGCCGGGCTTCCTGTCAGAGTGGCTGTAAAAGAGCTCTTCTGAGGACACATGGAAGGGGTCAACAGAGAAAGTGCCCCTGCTGCACGGAACAATGCTCCCTGCGTTCCTGG
>NW_006204543.1:334849-339264 GCF_000334495.1 Tupaia belangeri chinensis | reverse complement strand
CCCGGCCAGCCACAGGGTCCCTGGCACCTCCACAGGCAGCCAGACTGGGAAACAAGAAGGGATCCACAGCCACTGGGGCAGGGAGGGGTGGGCAGCAGGGGCTGGGGGTGGTGGGGAGGCCCTGAGGGAGGCAGCCAGAGGAAGAGTGGGGCCCAGAACATCACCCCCAGGAAGTCCTCGGCAGCCCTGCTCCTTGCCAGGAAACCACCCTCCCACCCTGAGTCAGGTGTCAGTGCTGTCCCTCAGTTGTCCATCAGACCACCCCTGTGTGGGGGCATTTGCTTCAGGCCCGGGTGGGAGTGGAGAGTGGGGGGCCCAGGTCTGTGTAGCCGTGGGACTCCCAAGTGCCCTGTCTGCTGCTCGGAGCAGCTGGCAGGACCCTAGACAGGCTGGTCTCAGGCTAAGCCCCAAGGTTGGAGCCTCGGCCCTGTCCCAGCCAGGGCCTCTGAGCAGGATCCCCTTGTCTGAGCAGCCCCGCTGCGGTGTGTTTGTCCATACCTGTGAGTCTTCCTGGAGGGAATAGTGGGTTCGTTCTCGCCACTGTGGGCACTGGCTGGGCCACAGGGCTGGGAGGGCACTCGTGCACAGGACACAGGGTGGCATCCCTGGCTCAGGCTGCGTGAGGGCAGCACCGCCCTGTGCCAGAGCGACCAGCACAGCCCCAGAAAGTACCAGGCGTCACGATGGCCCCGACTGGAGAGCCCCCCAGCGCCAGGAGACACCCCGCTCGCCGAGAAGCCGTCTGCACAGAGCCAAGGACAGAGGTGGGCCAGTGCGGTCTGCCCCGGGATCGCACATATGCACCCTGGGCTCCCGGTGCCTGCCCCCTGTGATGGCCTGGAGCATCTGCCACTGGGAGCTCTCCCAGAGAGACCCAGCGCCTCCACCACAGGCAGCCAGCGCAAGCCCCAGGCCTGTCCCAGAGGCTCCCTGAGCTTCTGCCGGCATTGGAGTCGGGCGCTCACGGCTGCGTCCCGGGACTGTTCTCCCAGTGGCAGCACTCAGGGCACCCAGGGCCAGGTGCAGTGCAGAGGACGCGGGAGAACTGGGCAGGGGCAATCGGGGGTAGGGAGAGCGGAGCCCCGTCTCTGCAACCCAGGTGCTCCCTGTGCCTTCTTCTCCAGGGACATCACCCCTCCCCTCACCTCAGAGGTTCCAGCAGCACTGGGCCGGTCACCAGGCTATGCCTGTGTCAGGCAACAGAGGACCCCGCGTGGCCTGTCCAATGCCTGAGCCACCTGGGTGCCCCGGGGGGGAGGGCGAGTCGGGCCCAGAAGCTACCCGGCCAGGGCACGGAGTTCAAGCAGGCAGTCCAGAGGTGCAGCTGGCCACCTGGCCCTGGCGTGTGGCTCCAGGAAGGGCAGCTCACACTGAGTCTAGGGTGTGTACCCTCATCTCGAATCCAGGGTGTGCTCCTTCTCTTTCCTCCCAGTTGCCATGCTCTGCCTGCCTGCCAGCAGGAGGCCAGACCCACGAGCTGGAGACAGCCCTGTGGGGTGGGTGCGAGTGGGCTCAGATCCCTTCCAGAAGCCTGGGGCCTTGGACAGGTGCTGTCAGGCCCAGGAGCCCTCAGTCCGCAGGCAGCCTGGGCCTGCTAGGCCTGGCCGTGCATGTCCCTGATGCAGAGAAATCGCTTGTAGGCTCTGCCCCGTCATGGCTGCCCCAACGTCCCCTTGGTCCAAAGGAGCATCGCCCCTGGCTGTGCCCAAAGTGGCCTGCCCAGAGCCCACGGGGTCCTGGCGTCCTGCCCCGTGCTCTTCTGAGGGCTGTTGCCAGCCCTCTGCCCTCCGTACCACCGGGCTCCGCTCTGTCCTCCGCGTTGCTCCTGGGGGAATGGCCGCTGGGGCCTGGGGCCTCCTCCCAGGGTCCCACCTCCACTCTCCCACCCACCTTAGCCAGACAGCACGAGTGCCATGGGGAGCTGTGTTTCTGTCACCAGATCCTTGTCAGTGCTGACACGGTCCACATCCTGGAACCTGGATGTGCCCTGGTCTCCCGGGTGCCATCAGTATCCACACCGAGGGGCTCTGCTACCCCACCTGCATCTACACCTGAGGGCCTCCAGTACAGACGGTGGTCTGCAGGGCTACCACCTGAGCCCGACGGCCGGGCCTGGGCGCAGCATGAGAAGAGCCCTTTGGAGGGTGCTCTGCTCTCTCCTTCTCTCTCATGCACATGAGTGGGTCCTCTATGAAGAAAATAAATACACGCAAAAGTAGAGGTGATTCCCACGGTGCCTGCCACACACAAGTGGCACCTCCTCTCACCAGGACAAGCCTCCGCAGATCCCAGACACTCCAGCACCAGCCAGGAGCCCTCCTCAGGGGCCCTCCCCACAGTGAGGGGCACGCTTCCGCCACCAGGACCCCTGTGCCCGGCAGCCCATCACGTGTGGCTCCCATGGCTGCTGGCCTGTGTTCACAATCACCCATCTATGGCTCTGAGGCCCAGATCCGATGGAACCCGTGCCTGGCACAGCCAGGAAAGGCAGTGTCATGTCTCGCCTCTGTCCCCCTGGCTTCCAGGGGGACGCACCATCCCTTAGGAAACTGCGAGAGTAAGCTGAGGAGCACGTCCCACCTGAGTTAGCTCCTGAAGCTAGAGTGTCAGGCTCCCTGGTGTGGCTCAGGGAGCATTTCCTTCTCAGATGTCCAACCCCTCACCCGAGCTGAGCGGGAGACCCTGCAGGAGCACTGAGTGGGGGCATATGCCTGCAATTCAAGCTGCTGCCACTCGGTGGTGGGGAGCACACCGTGAGCCTCATGGCAGTGAGAATTGCCAGCCACCAGCCTCCTTTCCACGGCGACCAACCCTGTGTAGTTTCTCGTGACTTCTCCGGAGAGGCTTTGAGATCCTCACTCCTACCTGGTGTGCACTCTCGGTGCGTGGGCGGGCCTCGTGTGTTTCACAGTCACCTGGGACAGGCTGTGTCGGCCACGTACGGCAGGGACAGTGACGCCGCAGGCAGCTGTGCGCGGCTGTGCACACATGTGCCTTCACAGAGACCTGGCCCTAGCAGCAGAGCTCCTCGGGCAGAGGCGTGCATATTCGCCACCTGACAGCGGTCTGATGTCCACCCTGAGGTCCTGGGGCCCCTGTCAGTGTCTCCTTGCACTCTGGAGCACACTGTCACCGGCCCCTGGCCCCCTGGGGTGCAAGCCTGAACGTGGCCCCCCTTCGTTTCCTGTCTGAATGAGGAGGCACATCTTCGGTGAGGCCAGAGTCACCCACCCTGTTACTGTCGGCGTCATCCCTCGGCCACTCTCCTTGCATTGCCCGGGCTGTGCTTATCCTCGTGTTTCTCCTTTTTACTGCCAGGATCTTGTCATGCCTCGCTCCCCTCCCCTGAGCCGTCCAGGCCCTCAGGCTCTCGTGCCTGACACGTGTCCTAGCCAGCCCGGGAGCTGAACCCAAGGCTGGCCACGTGGCTCCCAGCATTGCAGGGGCTGGGCCTCTGCTCCTTTCTCTTTTTGTAGTTGGTTTATCTCTTCCCTAAGTGAGAGTGAGGGACAGAGACATTCCCAGGGACTGTGGAATCCCGCACTGTGGCTGCCCTGGGGTGCATCCCCCTAACCGGCCAGAGCTTGGCGGTGGGCAGAGCTCGGGGAGGTCTGTGAAGGGGAGAGCACTGGCTGCCCCCCCATGCTTGTCTTGGGGCTGAGTATGTGGTTTCCTGGGGGCTTGGCCCCGTGGAGTAAGCAAAGAGATGAGGGGCCGACCTGGCGTCACAGAACCCTCGACTTTCATGGTAGCGGCTGGCGCAAGCCCTGGGGCAAGGCCGGCCAGAGACCCAGCAGCTGCACACTGTGAGTGGGGTGGCCAGGGTGCCGGGAGGGGGGATGTACGTGAGCGTTGCCCTCCTGCAGGTGGCATCTGGCCGGGGGCACCCTTCAGCCGGCTGCAAAGCTGTCCAGCAGGATGGCCTCCAGCAGCACCCAAACCTCTGGTCTGGGTGGCTGTTAGGGACTGGGAGGGGGAAGCTGGGGCCAGGCCCACAGCACGTGCTAGTGACCGCAGGCTGTGCTCTCCTGCCCCCTCTCCCACTCAGTCTGTACCGCCCAGGGGAGAGTGGGGTCCCTCTGTGCATGATTCTTCAGAACTCCCGCCAGGCAGCGTCGCCAGTCACCCAGTCGGCCAGGAGAAAGGAGCACCGACGATGAGACCTGGGGGGCTGGCAGCCGGCCGGTCCAGACCAGGGATGGAGGCTCAGCACTGCATGGCACTGAGGGCACTGGAGCACCTGGGGCGCGGGGTGCACGCTCCTGAGGACGCGCGTGGGTGGCTGGGCGAGGCCGAGGCTGAGGCTCGCTCCAGGCAGGGCCAGCCTGCAGGGAGAGAAAGGCAGGGAGTGTGGCCCTGGGCGGGGAGGCGAGGCAGCGCAGGGCCCTGAAGCGGCGGCCACCACGCGCCAAGAG
>NW_006204543.1:326585-334127 GCF_000334495.1 Tupaia belangeri chinensis | reverse complement strand
CCGCGGCCTTGCTGGGCGCGGGCGCGGAACCCCCACGCCGACTTCGGGGTCGCGCTGGGCTCGCTACCTCTGGAGGAGCCGAGCCAGGTCTTCGGCCCCTCCACTTCCCCTTTGTAATAAGGCCCGAGGGGGCTCCTCAATTAGAAATCCCACTCCCGGGTCCCCTGGCGGCCAGCGGGGACCTGCCCCCACCAGGCTCCGGAGGACCTGGGCTCGGAAGGTGAAGGGCAGGGGCGCGGGTGCGGGTGCGCCAGGGCCGGCGAGCATCCCCGGGGCCCTGCGCCGAGCGGTGCGGAGGGCGCGCGCCCAGGGCCTGCCCCGGAGCCTGGCGAGCGGAGCCCTAGCCGTTCTGGAGGCCCGGGTCTCGGCGGGTGTGCCCGAGGACGCGGACCTATTCCGATGCGACCTTCCCGACTCGTCCCGCTGACACGGAGGGCGCTCCCCAGTGGGCACGTGCAAGAAGCGGCATCCCAATGCGGCCTGCTCCCCCATCAGCCTCTGGCCACCCTTCTGGGTGTCGCTTTCTTCTTCTCTGAGAAAGGACAGTAGCTTTAGAAAGAATGGCTCGAAAGCTTTTCGGGTCAAGGGCGACACCTGTCCCAAGGTGGGTCCAGCTGGCAGGTGCCTAGGGCCTGTGGGTGAGGGTCCCCAGCTGAGGCCAGGGCTACTCTGGCACATGGGATGGCACAGGGGACTGGCCGGGTCTCCCCGCCCTGGGCTGCACGATGCCCTCACTTCTGCTGTGGTGGGGTCTCTTGGACAGAGACACAGAGAACCACACAGATGGGAAGGCTGCAGGGACTCTGGGTGGGGTCCAGGGTGTGTGGGTGCCTGGAAGCCTAGCAGTAGTCAGCTAGATGTGCCTGCCTGTGCCCAGCACGGGCCAAGGCCCTTGGAATGTCCCCAGAGCTGGCCCGGTCTGGGCAGTGGCATAGCCATGGCCACCCTGAAGGTCCCTGCTCATTGGTTAAGGAGTGGGTCTATGCCCCTCCCCACTTCCTGCCAAGAGAATTTCAGGCCCAATCAGGTGTGCAGGTGCTGTACGTGTGTGCACACGTGTTTGTGCACACACAGACATGGATTTGCATGTGTGCCTGCACACATGTGCACACACAAAGTCCATATGTGCACGTGCATACACGTGTGTGTGTCTGCGTGGGGGTGTTCTGGGTGACCCTGGCTGGAGGCAGCGCCCTGACACTCACTCAGTTCTTGGCACCTAGGCCCAAGGTGTGGCTTGCTAACTTGCTTGCACAACTGTCCTGTGAGCAATTGGACCCTCTTCTTAAAAATAAAACAAAACATGAGTTTCACGGGAATGACTGGTGGGGGACAGACTGTGAAATGGAGGTGCATAAAGATCCAATTTGCCAACCGAGCTACGAAATTCTGGATAAAAATAAAAGGTGATTGTAAAACTCACGACTCACACCCCGGCCGCTGAGAGGCAGTACCAAACACCGTGACTTTCCTAGACAGCACCGAGGGACTCAGGAAGGCCACCCGCGAGAGGGGCTGCAGCAGGCCGGGCCGTGGTGGGGCCTAGCAGTGTGGCGTGCCCCCAGGCCTCCGCTCCCGGTGAGGGATGGGGATGGGCCTCTGGTGACCTGTGGCCTGACGTCTTCAAGGGGGCTGAGGGGGCTTGGGGCAGGTGCTAGCTGCCCACAAGGCCGAGATGGCAGGCCCTGCCTCGCAGACAGTCCTGAGACGCAGCACGAGTAGGGACGCCCCAGGCGTGTAGGCAGGCAGCCATGTGTCCTCGCTGCATGCTGGCTCTTTCCTGCCCAGTGGCCGTGAGGCCTAGAGACGTGTGAACACTGGTGGGCAGTGCAGCAGCCCTGGACCGACGGCAGGCGTTGCCAGGGAAGGTCCTGTCTGTAGGGTTGCTCACCGAGAGGTGGCCGACCTGGCACGTGCCAGGCTGCAATGCCCGGCTGCCTTGGCACTGCACCACGTACCTCCCCACCCACCTGGCTCGCTCCGCGACTGCAGCTGCGCCACCCTGAGCACCCTGCAGGGACGAGCACCGCCGCCCTCCACGAGCCTGACACCTGGCATGGCCGTCGCTCCCGCTCACACGTCAAGGTGCTCCTCAGGGCAGCAGCTCGGGAGCTCAAGCGCGGCCGGAACAGAGCTGCTGGTGGCAACGCTACTCCGTCCACCAGAGCCGGAACCACACGGTGTCACAGCCGAGCCCCTGCTGGACCCTGGCCAGGACCCGGAGCTCAGGGCAGGGACGGGAGCTGCCGAAGTGGCTCTAGCAGGCCAGGAGAGAAGGGTGGCCAGGAGGCCGTGCCCTCGCAGCAGGCTCCCGGGTCTGCCCGGGCTCCTGTCTGGGTCGTGTAGATGCTCTGCGTTCTGCAGTGTCCATGAGCAGGAGGGAGGCCCTGCTCCCGCCTTGTCCACCTGGGTATCTAACCTGCCTCCCTCCCCAGCAGACCTGGTGTCCCAGGGCTCCCCGGCTGGGCTGCCTTCTTCCACAGCCTCCCACGGGAGCCTCTGCTGCCTGTGCCGAGAAGCTCTGCTTTCTCAGGAGAGAGGCGAGGACTGGGGATACAGGAGCTCTGTTCTAACGTGCGCTGCCACCAAACCTGGGGCCTCAGTAAGCCATGGCCCGGGGTCTCCCTGGCCTCGGCCGCACCTTGTCACTCCTTTTGCCTGTGGTGTAGGAGCCGATGCAGGGTGCCGTGAGACGGCACCGTCTTCCTGGGCCTATGGCCTCAGGCCCGTCGTAGCTTCTGTTTCACTGGGAAATTTTTTCTCTTCTTTATTATTATTAATTATATTTTTAAGAGAGATTTTTGCTATAGGGCACATAGTCTCACCAGAGACACAGAAAGATGGAGAGAGGGAAAGTGAGAAGTCACTCCCCAGGGGGATGGTCATACAGCCATCCCTTCCCTTCCATTCCCTTCTCAGGAGTTTGGGCATGCACACATGTGCCCAGTGTATTTCAAGATGCCAAGCCCGAGGCTCAAACCAGGGTCAGCCATGTGGGAGTCTAGTGCCTTAACTACCACACCACCTGCTGGCCCACTATTCAGTATTTTTTGTGAGCAAGAGAGGGCACCTCAGCAGGGTTTCCACTCTGCGGTCCACACCCAGCCTCGGCCAGCGCGGTCATAGGCAGCGTGTGCCCCAGTGTCCTCGGGGAGGGCCTTCCCGTGTGGGTTCAGGTGTGCTGCTGCATCCCCCCGGCCTTACGGGAGTCCAAGTGCAGGGTTGCTGGGCATGGCCGCCTCCGGGTGAGAGAAGGGAGGTGGGTGCGTCCTGCCAGCCAGCCCGTCTCACGGGAGGGCGGCCCCTGCAGCCTTGGGCTCGAGCGCACGAGGGTAGAAGAGAAAGCACGTGGCTGAGGCCCGTGCCTGGACCGCCCGTGAACATACCCCATCCTGTGGATGCCGGAACAGGCAGCGCCGGGCAGTGCAGACGCGTACGGTGCAGAGGCACGGAGCAGGGGCCGGAGCTGCGTGCCCACTGTGCGGGCAGCCATCCCTACCAACCAACCCCAGAGGCCACATGCTGGCCTGTGCGGAAGGCGGGACCGGGCGTGCTTCCTGCAGGTGCTGGCAGTCACGCTCTCACCACAGCCCATGGGGCTGTGTTGAAGTGTGTTCATTTATTTCTCCCACAACAGGGAGAGACGTCCCCACGTGGGTCTTCACGCCATGGCCACCCCCAGCCTCCGCCCTCTGGGTCACAAGCAACGTGTGCATGTCCAATGTGTTCAGGGTGGTCTGGGACACGGCCAAGACCTCTGCTTGCTGGGTCCCTTGCACCCCCTCCGTGTTTCCAGGCGGGGCAGGAGTGACCAGGCACACGCCCCTCATGTGGCGTGTGCAGGGGCACATCTCAGGGGTGCTGAGGGCCAGTGGCCAGGGCGGCAGAGACCATGGTGGCCCCAGGGTGTGGAGGGGCGTGCGGCGTGCCTCTGCAGAGCAGAGCTGGCAGTGTCGGAGGGTCCCTGCTGCTGTCCCTTCGCCCTTGAAGCTCACACGCAGTCCTCGTACTTGCTGGTCCTAGGGTCTACGTGCAGAGGCACTGGGCTCTGGGCGCACGGACGTCTTCCTGAGCTGGCCGTTGCTGCATGCGGTGAAGGAGCAGTGCTGGCGTGGTGGTGGGCGGGAGATGGAGGTGGACACGCACGGTTTGCTGCTCGATGGGTTTTGCATCCTGAAATTGACCCTCTGGCAAGACAGGTCTAGAAAGGAGTTTCTCCGAACTGTATGTATGGGTGTTAGTGTTTCTTTCTTTCTTTCTTTTTTTCTTTTGAGAGATTTTTGCTATAGGGTGCATGCACTCGCCAGAAAGAGAGAGACAGAGAGAGAGAACGCGAGAAATCATCCCCAGGGAGGATGGCCACGCCGCAGTCCCTTCTCCTCCGTTCTCCTCTTGGGATCTGGGGTATGCATGTACATGTGTCTGGCCTGAGTTTAAGCCACCAGGTCTGGGACTAGAATCGCAGTAGACTACATGGAGTCCAGTGACGTAACCATTACACCATCTGCTGGCCCCTTGTGTTGTTAATTTAATAAAGAAAATAGTTTGGGATTTTTCCCCATTGGCTTGAGTATAGGTCGCCCTGGAAAAATCAGCACAGCTGCTGAGCTGGCGTGTGCGTGCATGTCGCCTCCCCAGGCAGCCTGCTGGGTCAGATAACAGGCACTCCCGTGGGCCCCTCCGTGACTCTGGCTGATGCCAGGTGGCCCTGCCCCTGGGTCCTGGCACTGCCAGCCTGGGTGTCCCAGGCCACAGCCCCCCGGATACGTTTCCCTCGAGCTCGCAGAAGTGGCGGCCCTGCCTGCGGGTCTGCCCTGTGAGTACCGGGGCTGGCAGTCAGAGGTCCGGACGCTGGCCTGCAGGTGGACGTGGTGTCTGCGTCCCCTGCCCCAGGTCTCGGGTCCCTGGGCAGGAAGCCCAGACAGAGCCCCTGCAGACCAAGCCCTGAGCGTGCCCATCCCTCGGGCTCTCACGGTTCCGCTGAGCATACCCCAGCCTGTGGATGCCGGAACAGGCAGCGCCGGGCAGTGCAGACGCGTACGGTGCAGAGGCACGGAGCAGGGGCCGGAGCTGCGTGCCCACTGTGCGGGCAGCCATCCCTACCAACCAACCCCAGAGGCCACATGCTGGCCTGTGCGGAAGGCGGGACCGGGCGTGCTTCCTGCAGGTGCTGGCAGTCACGCTCTCACCACAGCCCATGGGGCTGTGTTGAAGTGTGTTCATTTATTTCTCCCACAACAGGGAGAGACGTCCCCACGTGGGTCTTCACGCCATGGCCACCCCCAGCCTCCGCCCTCTGGGTCACAAGCAACGTGTGCATGTCCAATGTGTTCAGGGTGGTCTGGGACACGGCCAAGACCTCTGCTTGCTGGGTCCCTTGCACCCCCTCCGTGTTTCCAGGCGGGGCAGGAGTGACCAGGCACACGCCCCTCATGTGGCGTGTGCAGGGGCACATCTCAGGGGTGCTGAGGGCCAGTGGCCAGGGCGGCAGAGACCATGGTGGCCCCAGGGTGTGGAGGGGCGTGCGGCGTGCCTCTGCAGAGCAGAGCTGGCAGTGTCGGAGGGTCCCTGCTGCTGTCCCTTCGCCCTTGAAGCTCACACGCAGTCCTCGTACTTGCTGGTCCTAGGGTCTACGTGCAGAGGCACTGGGCTCTGGGCGCACGGACGTCTTCCTGAGCTGGCCGTTGCTGCATGCGGTGAAGGAGCAGTGCTGGCGTGGTGGTGGGCGGGAGATGGAGGTGGACACGCACGGTTTGCTGCTCGATGGGTTTTGCATCCTGAAATTGACCCTCTGGCAAGACAGGTCTAGAAAGGAGTTTCTCCGAACTGTATGTATGGGTGTTAGTGTTTCTTTCTTTCTTTCTTTTTTTCTTTTGAGAGATTTTTGCTATAGGGTGCATGCACTCGCCAGAAAGAGAGAGACAGAGAGAGAGAACGCGAGAAATCATCCCCAGGGAGGATGGCCACGCCGCAGTCCCTTCTCCTCCGTTCTCCTCTTGGGATCTTGGGTATGCATGTACATGTGTCTGGCCTGAGTTTAAGCCACCAGGTCTGGGACTAGAATCGCAGTAGACTACATGGAGTCCAGTGACGTAACCATTACACCATCTGCTGGCCCCTTGTGTTGTTAATTTAATAAAGAAAATAGTTTGGGATTTTTCCCCATTGGCTTGAGTATAGGTCGCCCTGGAAAAATCAGCACAGCTGCTGAGCTGGCGTGTGCGTGCATGTCGCCTCCCCAGGCAGCCTGCTGGGTCAGATAACAGGCACTCCCGTGGGCCCCTCCGTGACTCTGGCTGATGCCAGGTGGCCCTGCCCCTGGGTCCTGGCACTGCCAGCCTGGGTGTCCCAGGCCACAGCCCCCCGGATACGTTTCCCTCGAGCTCGCAGAAGTGGCGGCCCTGCCTGCGGGTCTGCCCTGTGAGTACCGGGGCTGGCAGTCAGAGGTCCGGACGCTGGCCTGCAGGTGGACGTGGTGTCTGCGTCCCCTGCCCCAGGTCTCGGGTCCCTGGGCAGGAAGCCCAGACAGAGCCCCTGCAGACCAAGCCCTGAGCGTGCCCATCCCTCGGGCTCTCACGGTTCCGCCTCTCGATTTCCTGCCTGACTGCAGGTCATTGGTGCCTACTGGGATGACCATGGAGACAGTAGCCTGAGGAAGTGGGGACCCAGCCCTGCGTGGGCTCCAGCTGGGACTTGGGGACCATGGCTAGCAGCACACACACCCTCCTTGGGGAGCCCGCCTGCTCCCTGCCTGTGCGATCCTACACCTGCCGGGTGGGATGGTTCTCCTGATGGTGGGGACATGGGCCGGGCGCTGCTATGGCTGTCCCCACCTGCCCCGTCACTCGCCCCTCCGAGTGTGAACCCTCAGGGCCCACAAGCCTGGAGCCAGGCCCTGCCGTCTGCTCTCCTTGCCCCAGCCTCCCTGTCGCTGTCCCGTTCAGCCTGGAGCTGGGTCAGGAGGCTGCCCAGCATGGGAGTTCCGATTCTGGCCCTACTCCAGGGCCCTGCTCGGGAAGCCACAGGGTCAGTGGCCTCTGAGCCCAGCCAGGCAGGCCCTGTGGGCAGAGGGAGGCCAAGGTTGGCAGCAGACCATGTGCCCACGGGCCGGGGGTTCTCAGCCATCGGGAGCCTGGTCTGCCCTGGCGGCCCGGAGAGCCCAGCAGGCAGGACACGGTGCCTCGCAGTCTGTCAGCAACCCTGCTCCTCTGGGGTGGGTGGGGGCACTGGGGTGTGGGACTCGCAGTGAGGGTCGGGGAGGGCAGAGGCTGGGCCTGGCTCAGTGCTGTGCGTCTTCACCCTGAGGACTTGGGTTTTGGGTTGAGCTGTCCTGCTCGTCACATAATGGCAGACCCCGTGGCCCGCAACCCAGAGTCACATGCTTCCTGGGGGCGCCTGTGTGGACCCAGAGGCTCGGGGACAACCCGCACTGGTTCCAGCCTGGCAGCACGGAGCCCCTATGGGGGGGTGTGGACGGCGCCGGGGCCAGCTGTCCTTACGGGGCAAGGGCCACAGGCGGAGGGGCGGGGGGGGGGCGGGCTC
>NW_006204543.1:322488-326390 GCF_000334495.1 Tupaia belangeri chinensis | reverse complement strand
GGGGGCCGCCGTGCCCCGACTCCCCAGCGCCCAGCTGCTGCCGATGCCTCCCCGTGACCTGCAAGGGCACACTACTCGTCCTGGGGGTCAACACTGCCTCTCACTTGGGGCTGTGCCAGCTCCAGCCCCCGGTGTGTGGGAAGTCCTGCCTGAGTACACCGTTCCTTTCTGGCTGGGTTGGGGAAGCCGCCCTGGGCACCCTGGGCCTGGGCCGCACTGCCCGCGACTCCTCTTCTGGAGCTGCCTGAAGAGTGTGGGGCACCTGGGTGAGACCTCTGCCAACCTGGTTTCTGAGAGGCCAGTCCCGCAGCGCGGCGCCACCTGAGCGGTGCGCAGGCCTGCGTCCCTGCCCTGCTTCGTAGAGACTAAGTCACAGCAGGCAGAGAGGAGTTGGTGGCTGTGCTTGCCATGGTGCCTGCCCACCACAGGGTGCCAGGCTGTCCTGGACATGGGCACCTGGGGCCGCCTTGTCGGCACAAGCTGCTGAGGAGGAATTTGGGCCCGAGAGGTCGCACAGACTCCTGGTCCCCACGGCTGGCAATCCCGATGAATGCTTCCAGAAGCTGCTTTGCAGCAGAGCTCAGGGCAAGCATGTGGGGCCTTCATGACATTGTGGAAAGTGTACAGAAAAACAAGAATATGCCATTTTTCCAGCAACCCAAGACGCCTTTCTGCAAACCTTTTGAAGACCCGCGTGTGCCAGCCCTGTGGCCAGCAGCCCGTCTGGGATGCAGAGAGAAGCATGCGTGCAGCCACTGTGGCCCTACTGGCGGAGGCCCATAGAGACCTGTGACCATCACGTCGTACAGCCATGGCGTTGCAGATGTCACCGAGGGTTCGAGCTGAGATTATCCTGGGTCACCTGGCCCAAATGCCGTCACCCGGTCCTTGTAAGAGAGGACAGGGTGACTCGACAGGGACGGAGGCAGCGTGAGCGCCGAGGCAGGGGCTGGAGCGATGTGGCACAGCGTGGCTCACTGGCATCCCCGAGAGGCTGGTTGAGACAACAAATGCTTATTAATCTTGAGATACAAACAGACTTCCCCAGAGCCTCCATGGGAGCCTGGCCCCGCGCCTCGACATCGGCTGGGAAAGCTGCTTCCGACTCTCAGCTGCACAGCAGCAAGGGGCGTGTGTGGTCTCAGGACAGCCCGTGCTGGGGGACAGCTGCAACGGTGGCAGGAAGTGGGTCTGGCATCAGGACATGGGAGACCGGCCCCTACGTGGCCAAAGCCTGCTGCAGCATCCGTCCCCTTCGACAGAGCCCCATGGCACTACGAGCATACCCTGCAAACGGCACGTGGACCGGCCCTTCCACGCAGTCCAGAGCCCAGGCGTCTACTCATAGGAGGCCACAGGCAGCCGCGTGGGGCTGGAGCACAGGTTGCCCTGGGAGATGGTCTCCGGGGAGGCCTGGGGCAGGGCGCAGGCCCGAGGTAACGCCAAGCCCCACTGATGACCGGCTTTTCTGTACTTCGGACTGGACGTGAGTACGAAGTCAGCAGAGGGCAGGACTCCATCCCGGAATTGTCAAGGAGAACTTTGGATCAAGCGACTCAATGGCTTTACTTCCTGCCGGAGTAATGCTGTCGAAATCGAGACTGCTTCTAATGTGAGGGCACCGAGGTTTGCCAGTACAAGTGCTTTTTCATCCGGAGAGACCACCTGTCTGTTCTAAATGAGGTTGGGGCATGTAAGCCGAGTGCGCCCCCAGACCTGTGTGGACCTAGCCAACAGCGAGCCCTGGTACTGAGCTGGCCGAGCGCCCAGCAAGGAGGGCTCTCGGGGGCAGACGCAGCTGACGGGCGTCTGCCGCAGGTGCTGGGCAGCAGCTGCGTGGGAACCCGGGCGGAAGGAAAGCCGTCCGCGGGAACACCGCACTGCTGACGCCTGTCCGGGGAGGGTGCCAGCCGTCCACCCTGCCCTCTGTGGACCTCATTCCTGCGAGTCTGCGGCCCTCAGGGCGGCGCCAGGCCACAGACTGGAGGAGAGAGCCTGCGCCTTTGGCTCCCGACCCGCCAGCTCCGGGGCCACGTTGGGCGAGAGCAGCCGCAGCACGGATGCGCCTAAGCCCATGGATGTGGTGTGTGTGGCAGCCCCGCAGTCCGGCCCTCGGTCAGTCCTGCTCTGAGCAGCTGCCTCCCCTCAGCCTCCCGAGGTGGTGCAGAACCGAGGGCTGGGACGTGTGTGCTTGCGCTTGGTATTGAGCCCCGGGCTGCCTGGGCCGCTGGGCCGGGGCAGAGGTGTGCCGCGCGAGTGTCGGGACCTCTGAGGCCTCCCTGTGTGCCTGACTGTGCAGCACGGCTCCTCCCTGGTCTCCGGTGTCCAGCTGCGTGTGCCGTGCTGGAGCCCGCTGCACGTCTCAGCACGAGGAACCCCTGGCGGCTGCCACGGGTGGCCCCTCCCTGCCTCCAGGTGGTCTGGATCCTGGCCACACCCTGGGCTGATGGAACCCAGGTGCGTCAGCCCGTGGTCCGTGAGGGCGGGGCGGGCTGAGTACCTGGCGGCCGCTGAGGGGCTCCACACCGCTCCTGCCACAGTGGCGCCCGGTTCAGCCCGAGTCACCCCGTGTCACCTGCATTTTGGGGAGCCGCAGGCTGTAGTGAGAAGTGAGCTGGGGGGCTGCGTCACCGGGGAGTCAGAACAGCTGAGTCCGAATCGGGCCCAGTCGCTCCCCGCTGCAGGCCGGGGGGCCGCCGCCCCAGCCGTGGCCCCAGCCTGAAGTGGGGTCGCTTGGCTCCAGCGTCAGAAACAGCGCCGTCTCTGTCCGAGCTGGTCAGTGTCCGCAGGTCCACAGGCCTCGGCTCAGGAGCGCCCTCGTCTTCAGCCAGCGCAGACGCCTCATGGACGCACCGGTGCAGGTGAGCGTGGAAAGGGACCGAGGCCCGCGCCGTCCGCGTCCTCCCCTCCCGGAGTCGCATGGGGCCCGCCTGCTTGCCCCCACCGTCAGCGACCGCGCGGGGTGTGCTGTGCCTGACTTGGGCCCCGTGGACAGTGACGGTGCCGGGACGTCCGCGAGCCCTGCCCGTCCGCCCCGGTGCTGGTGCACGGGCAGCCGTTTGCCTGCCCGGCAGTGGGGCCTGAGGAAGCCAGACCTCGCGGGGGCTGGGTGGCAGAGACTGTGGACACTGCCGGCCGGCGTGGGGCTGGGGCCTCGGGGTGCAGCGTCCAGGGAGAAGCGCTTTTGCCGGGGCCACGCACAGTCCCCAGGTCCCTGACCGCGGGTTGCGCTCCAGCCCGATGGCGTGAAACCGGTGCCAAGCACGTGGGCATGTGCGGGCAGTGCCTGAGCCCCACAGGACGGAGGTGGCTGCACACGCCTGCCGCGGTGCGGTCTCTCTCGGGCAGCCGAAAAACTCCTTTCCGCGCCGCGCCGAGGGCCGGCCTGGTGCATGTGAGAACGCGGGGCTCGTGTGCGATGACACACTCGTTAGCTTGCCGCGTGTAGCTGTGATAGTGTGTGCGCGGACACGCATGGGGCGGGCACCTGGTCGCCGCGCGCCCAGCCCCGTGGTGCACTTTGCTGTGGGCTGTGCCACGGAGGCCAGGCCCACGAGGTCTTGTTTTCTGTGTCGTTTCCATTTTGGTGACTTGGCCAGTGGGTGGAAGCCTACTCCTGTCCCCCGGGCGCCTCAGGTGCGCGCCCCCCATCCAAGGGGGTCCGAGGTCCTGCCATGCCGGGCGCCGACGCCCTGGGGCCCGGGGCGGGTCTGGGAAGGCGGTGGCTCTGCAGCCCCAGGGGTTCCTGTCCTGCTGAGGCAGCGGCTTCGTGGACTCGCTCTGTGGAGCTGGGAAGACTTCGTAGAGTCCTCTGGTCCCAGAGCTTCGGGCGAAACCCTCGACGCCCACTGCCCACGACCGGACTGCGAGGCTGCCTCTTGGAACACGGCGAAGGGCACGGG
>NW_006204543.1:318988-319612 GCF_000334495.1 Tupaia belangeri chinensis | reverse complement strand
GGTCCCGTTCCTCCTGAGGCAGCGGCGTCGTGGACTCGCTCTGTGGAGCTGGGAAGACTTCGTAGAGTCCTCTGGTCCCAGAGCTTCGGGCGAAACCCTCGACGACCACTGCCCACGACCGGACTGCGAGGCTGCCTCTTGGAACACGGCGAAGGTCACGGGAGCCGTCCGCTGCTGATGGCCAGGGCTGGCTGCTCCATCTCACTCTCCGGCACCGGCACAGACAAGCCACGGAGGCCAGCTGCTGCCCTGCCTGCCAGGTGCAAGGTTGCAGTGGCCCCGGCAGAGCCAGGTCAAACGCCTCTGCCTCCGTCTAAGCAAGAGGCCGTGGACGGCGGGGTGCAGGAGGCAGAGCTGCCAGTGAGGGCCGTGCTATGCTGTGCAGTCTTCACGTTCCTCGTGCCGGCACAGGAGACAAGCACCCTTCGCGGGGTGGCCTTCCCGCTGGCCCTCCTGGGCACAGGCCGGCCGGGCCAGGACTGCAGTGGGCGTGTGGCTTCCCATTCCGTATTCACATGCTGCTGGCGGCCAGAGGCGGGGCTGCTCACGTAGAAGGTGTGCCTGCCCCACGGTGCGGTTGGGAAAGGCGCTGGCAGGGCCGCGATGGTCGGGGAGGGCCCCGCC
>NW_006204543.1:315149-318943 GCF_000334495.1 Tupaia belangeri chinensis | reverse complement strand
GGCTGGCCGCACCTGGGAGGCGTGGACGGGTCCCGTCCTCAGGGAGCAGGACTCTGGACAGCCCAGACCCAGGTGGCCTCCCTGCGCTGGACCCCTCCCCTCCTCTGTCATGTCCAGGCGTGTTTCGGCTTGGCGGGCCTTTTCTAGAGCACCAGGTGGTGGGACAGCAGGGCCCCGGGGCCAGGCCTCGGAGGGCATGCAGGTCGCCTGCTGCCTGTGCCGCCACGCTACCCCTGACACGGGGATGGAGCGGGCTTCAGCGGGTCGCTGCTGCTGTTCGGGGAGGACGTGGCCCCGGTGGCCTGCCCCCACCCACTCCCTCTGCGCACCACGAGGGGTCGAGGTGGGCAGCCCCGGGACAGGCTGTGTCTGCCGAAGCTACCCACAGGCCACAGGAAGCTTGCCGGCTGCAGCCTCCCGAGGGCAGTGCCCACCCCAGCCCCTGTGTGTCACCGTGTGTCCCCGCTCCAGTAGCTTGAGCTCAGGGGACAAGTGGCAAACGTTTCCCAGCATCTGCAGCAGGACCTGCCCCGGGGCCCAGCGAGGCTTGAGGTCACCTTGCCCAGAGCTCGGAGCAGGACCGGCTGACTTCGTGCCCAGTACTGGGCTCAGGCCCTGGTTGGAGCCTGGCCGGGGCAGCTCTGTCTCGGGGACGGCCCTGTCATCGGGCAGCCTGAGCGGTCTCCGTGGCGCTGTGGGAGGTGTGGACCCTGGAGACCCCCGTGGGCACAGCAGGCCTCTCCCGCATGGCTGAGGCTGATAGCAGGAGGCGAGCGGTGGGTCTGGAGCTGGCCGGGGTGCAGCCTTGGGACGGCCTCCGAGGGCTCTGGGGGCACGACCAGGCTTCCCACCTCGCGAAGCTCCGCCTGGCCCAGCGGATCGCCCTGCCTCCCACCCTGTGCTCCTCCTTCCCCACATGTGTCTGGGGGCTCGGGGAGTCGCAGTCTGAAACCCCTGTGCCCTCGTGGGGCAGGGCCTCCAGGAGCAGCAGAGAGCAGCTGTGGGAACGGCAGAAACACGACAGGGCTGGGGACGGCGTCGCCACCGTGTCAGGGCCGCGTTCCCACAGGGCTTTGCCAGAATAGGAGTTTGCCAGGAGGTTCTAGAGAGACGAGAGCCGCTGGGCTCAGGGGTGGGGCCCGGTCGCCGCATGTGGAAGGCCTGCCATGTGCCGAGGGCCACCACGCGTTTCCAGATTCGCACGGCCTGAGGGGGAAGGCCAACCGCAGCCTCAGTCATGACCTGGTGCGTTTCCCGGGGTTACTCCCCACCCCCCGCCAGTCCTGGGGGCTGTTTCCTGGCTCTTCAGGTGAGCACCTGGTGGGACCCTACAGCCGCAGTCGGTCCCTGAGTCCACACTCAGCCTCGGTTGGTGACAGTTCCCCAGGACCGTTGTAGCCGAGGCGAGCCGGGGGAGCGGCCGTGCAGGACTCTGGATTTGCTCCCCAGACCTCAAGGCAGTCTGCACACACGGTCACAGTCACGGTGGGTCCGGGAGCAGCTGCTGACCTCGGCTTGCCCAGCCTTGCCTCCCCCCCTTTCCTTTTCATTTGGATTTTTCAAGAGGAGGAGACGCCCTAACAAAGCCTTCACGTGGGGTCCACTGGCCTCGGCCAGATTGCAGCCACGTACCTATGCCACGGTGTGTGGGAAAGCCCTGGGTGCCGGCACCCGCTGCAGCCCACCGGGCCTGTCCACATGCTGGAGCTGAAGCCTCGGTCCTCCCTTCCTGGCCCTGCCTCAGCCCACCCCTCACCCCCCAGCCCCCTGTGCTCCCTCTTGGAGGTCTGTCCCCTCCCTAGTGAGCACGAGCACTGGGCACTGGGATGCAGCTGCAGGCTTTTACCCTGACCTCAGGAGAGGGCCCAGCGTGCTCTAAGTGAGCCCCCGCCGTGAGCGGCACTGGCTGACCGTCCTGGGCAGCTGCTGCCACGGGCCCTCACGCGTGGTGATGTTGGTGGGTGTGAGGCACTGACGAGACCCCGTGGATGGGAGGTTTGCAGATGCTCTCTCTAATAGGAGGGCTGGCCCCGCTTCCACGTCGCCTCCTCCCTGGTACCTGGTCCTGTAGAACCATGCCCTCAGGGGCCGGCGCCAGGGGCACCCAGGACTCCTCTTGGTCTCCTCGGCCTTAGGTCAGCGCCCGTCCTGCTCCCAGCGCTTGGCTGGAGCTGCAGAGGGACACCTGGGCCCCAGCCGCTTGGGGCCACGTGGGTCCCCGGAAGCAGGTTTTCAACCTCGGTCATCAGTGGCTCTTGGTTACGGATGAGAAATGCAGGTTTCCTGACCCCCTCTGGGAAGCAGAGGTATCCCAGACCGCAGCTCCTGCCCACTCACAGGGAGGGCCTGCTCCCGGCCCAGTGCAAGGGTCGCAAGCAGCTTCTGCCCCTAGTGGGTAGGATGTCCGTCAGATCCACACGTGGAAGTTAGGTGGCAGCCGCTATGTGGCTGTGGCCCATGTCAAGAGCAGGTTGGAGGGGCTGGTGGGTCCATGTGGCCCTGCTGCTATTGGCGGTGCAGGCCCAGGTCGAGGTCCCACCCCTCGGAAGCCTGTGAGCTGTCCAGCTAGAGCTGCACTGTTTGTGTGGAGCAGGAGACTGAGAGTGGCTCGGTGCCACTGTGCCCTGGGTCCTGCCTGGGCAATGGCAACTGTGTCCTTCTGTGGCTGGGGTGGGGAGGTCGCTAATCGCTCAGCTGCACCCCCACTTCCTGTTCCTGCTTCCGCATCTCCCCACCTGCACGTGCGTAGCTGCCCTCAGCAGGGAGCTCCAGGTGCTCTCAGCAGTGACCCACCGCGGTCTCCTTCCCTGCGGGGAGCCCTGCTAGCTGTGGCCCCTGGGAACGGACGGCAGAGCAGGGCAGGGCTACCCTGTGGTTTTGTGGGGAAGGCCTGGGGCAGTCGGCGGGGAGGGCTCTACTGTCTCCCAGGGCCGTCGTGTGTGGCTGCACCGGGCCAGCGGTCAGGTGCTGGCTGTCGTGGGCTTAGTGGGCAGTGCTTTGTCTCGCCATCCAGGCATGGGACTGATGTGGGCACTGCCGGGGCATGCCACAGGGCCGGCAGGAAGGCAGGTGAGCTCCCACAGCTGGGCTGGGCAGCCCTGGGGACTGCAGCGCCCGGAGCTGCTGGGAGGGGCCCTCCCAGTGTCCCCAAGAAAGGACGGGCTGATCCAGCTCTTTCACAAACATCCCCCATGGCCTCTGGGGAGAGCCCTCACGCCTCCTGGGGTTGAGCTGCGAGTGGTTGGGGGCGTCCACAAGTGGTTGCTGGACACGCCACCTGCCCGGCCCCCGCGGCCCTCCCATGTCCCTCCTCCGCCGGCACTGAGTCACATCCAGTGCCACATGCAGCTCCGTTCCCGTGAGGGAGGTGTCCTCGACCGGGCCAGTGGCCATCTGTGCCCACAGGAGCACATCCACTGAGCACCAGCTGCTGCCCGTGGGAACCTCCTACAGGAGAGGGAGTCGCACACTGGGTCCCCTCCCGGGGGCCTCCGCGGGCCTCAGTCTTCTCACCTCTGCGGGACTCCTGCCAGGCTTCTGGGTGGCTGCCAGCCATCTAATTAGTAACTGGGCTGACTCACCCCAAATTACAGAGTGAGCTAATGGAGTCAGGGCTGTGGCCCCTCCTCCCTCGCCCAGCTCCCCCATCTCTGCACTGTGCTGGGCCGAGTCCACCGCCGGGGGTTCAGCATGGCCACGGCCACAGCCCCGTTGGTCTGGCTGGTGCTCCCTGCCCTGCGGCTCCGGGGACCCTTGTTTTGCAGGGGGAGCTCACACTCTTACCTGCCCTTCCA
>NW_006204543.1:314771-315061 GCF_000334495.1 Tupaia belangeri chinensis | reverse complement strand
ACCCCTCATACCCGTGGGTCAGGATAGCAGCAGGGCCAGTGCAGGGAGGCCAGGAAGGGGAGGCCCCGGGAGGGTGCCGGGGTCTCCCATGACGGTGCTCTCAGGCCACCCCCTTGGGCTGCGACCAGGCTAGCTCTGTCCTCCCCGACCCAAAGGCTGAGTGGACACAGCTCCAGCATGTGACTCACCAGACCCTTGGGATCCTAGGTAGCCCTCTGTGTCCCACGTGGGGAGGCCACGGGCCCCTCTGTGCTGCCCTGCCTCTGGCCATACCCACGACAATCCACCGG
>NW_006204543.1:312814-313279 GCF_000334495.1 Tupaia belangeri chinensis | reverse complement strand
CCCAAGTGGTTGCGGGACCCGCCACCTGCCCGGCCCCCGCGGCCCTCCCATGTCCCTCCTCCGCCGGCACTGAGTCACATCCAGTGCCACATGCAGCTCCGTTCCCGTGAGGGAGGTGTCCTCGACCGGGCCAGTGGCCATCTGTGCCCACAGGAGCACATCCACTGAGCACCAGCTGCTGCCCGTGGGAACCTCCTACAGGAGAGGGAGTCGCACACTGGGTCCCCTCCCGGGGGCCTCCGCGGGCCTCAGTCTTCTCACCTCTGCGGGACTCCTGCCAGGCTTCTGGGTGGCTGCCAGCCATCTAATTAGTAACTGGGCTGACTCACCCCAAATTACAGAGTGAGCTAATGGAGTCAGGGCTGTGGCCCCTCCTCCCTCGCCCAGCTCCCCCATCTCTGCACTGTGCTGGGCCGAGTCCACCGCCGGGGGTTCAGCATGGCCACGGCCACAGCCCCGTTGGTC
>NW_006204543.1:307242-312631 GCF_000334495.1 Tupaia belangeri chinensis | reverse complement strand
CCGGTCCTCCCCGGCGCCCTCCCGGCCCCCGCCCCCATGACACCGGCTTCCCCGGCTGCCTCGTCCCGTCTGAGCCCCTTCTCCTGAGCTCGGCTGCCTCTAGCCACCCCCTTGGGCTGTGACCAGGCTAGCTCTGTCCTCCCCGACCCAAAGGCTGAGTGGACACAGCTCCAGCATGTGACTCACCAGACCCTTGGGATCCTAGGTAGCCCTCTGTGTCCCACGTGGGGAGGCCACGGGCCCCTCTGTGCTGCCCTGCCTCTGGCCATACCCACGACAATCCCCCGGGTGTCCCTGGCCACACCGGTCATCCTGGACCTCTGGTTGCTGAGCGACCCTCACCCGACCTTTGCCACCACCAGCTCTGGCCCATCACAAGATGTCCTTTCCAAGACACTTGGCTGACCACCCTGTGCAGCCTCTGGTTAGCTCATCCCTGCGCGCGGGAGGGCCTGACACGTCCTTACCCACCTTGTGACCTTCCACCCTCCAGGCTTTGGTCAGCCCAGAGCACTGGTGGCCTGGCCCTGCCAGTTCCACGCATGGGGCTTTTCTAGGAAAGGCCAGGGTATAGGGACAGGACGCGGCTGAGGGGACGCTGGGGTGCTGTGTGCTCTGAACACTCGTGGCGGTGCCCGAGCTCCTATGGCCGTTCTCAAGACATTAGCCCCATACCTGTGGGCAGGCTGGGTGGCAGGTCGGTTGTCTCCACAAAGCTGTGAAAGCACTTAGTTCTGCTCTGAGGAATCAGGGAAATCCTCTTGGAAGAGGCGGGCTCTGAGCTGGAGGTGAAGGGGCGAGTGTTTCTGGTGAGGAGAGAAGAGCAGGGCGTCGTCAGTGGGGAGCAGGTTCTGCAGTTCTAGCAGGTCACGTTTGGCCCTTCGTCGGAGCTCGAGGTGAGGTGAGGCTAGTGGAGGGCAGGTGGTTAAGGGCCCCTCGTGGCCACCTGCTGTCTGAGCCCCAGGACTGGCACCCAACCTGACCAGGCACATGTGGGTGCATGACCAAGATCCTGAGATGAGAAAGGAGGTCACGGGATTGCGGCTGGCTATCCTCCTGGGGGTGATTTCTCCCCCTCCCCCTCCTTTCCTGCCCTCCCTCTCTCTCTGGCAAGTGTATGCACCCTATGGCAAAACCTAAAAAAAAAAAAAGTGCATTTTTTCCTGTCTTCTCTGTTCCATTCTATTGACCTTACGTCCGGCCCTTTGGCGATATCTTTCTTGACTACTTCCTCTCTGTAGTAGGCCTTGATATGAGGTGGCGATTCCTTCCACCGTTTTTTTTTTCCTTCAAAATTCCTTGTTCTAAGGCATTTCTCTTTCCTAATAGACTTTAAAACTAGTTGGCCGCCTTCTACAAAACATCTTGCAAAGTTTGATAGGACTTTGGTTAAACCTATCAATTTCATGGAATTGACTGTGTTTTCTTAGGATTATTTTACTTTTTTTTTGGGGGGGGGGTGCCTACAGGGCGCGTGTGCTCACCAGAAGACAGAGACAGAGAGACAGAAAGCGAGAAAGCACCCCCAGGGAGGATGGCCACACCACAATCCCTTCTCCTCCGTTCTCCTCTCAGGATCTTGGGCACGCACGCACACGCGCCCAGCATGAGTTTAAGCCACCAGGTCCAGGACGCGAACCGCAGTCGACTGTGGGAGTCCAGTGACACGGCCATTACGCTAACTGCTGGTCCCGCCCCCCATTGCAGGTTAATAACGTGTATAAGCCTCACACTGGCGCACACTGTTCCGTTCGCTTTATTGACCGTTGCATTCCAGCAGCAGTAAGTGTGGAGAATGTGCAGTTCTGTAATACCCCGACGTACACACCGGTGCTCCGAGTGTGCGACGTTCCGTGTGCAGTGCACCCCTGTATGTGAGGAGCAGTCGACAGTGAGGTACATGTGGTCTGCAGACGAAGCTGGAATTCCTTCAGTTCCACCCCCTGTGTTTGTGTTCAGTAGAAAACAGGGACCGCCCCGACGCCAAGGGCTGCACGGTCCAGGGTGGACCCAGTAACTGACCCCACACCTCCCACATGACCTCAGCTCCTGGGGAGAAGCAGAGTACTCCTGGACGGGGCCCACTCGGTCTGAGGGGGTGCAGAGGTGCCAGCAGTGTGCCTGGGTCACAGCGGCCTTGAACTGCACTTGCGACAACAGCTGTGGAGACGCAGGGACCTCGCGAAGGCCAGCATGCATCAGATTACGAAGGAGCCGCCGCCAGGAATAATGTAGGCGGCGTTCTGCCGTCACGGCGAGACAGAACCAAGCATGAAACAGTGCCTTCAATCTGGAATGCTAAAAGATTAAACTCTATCAAAGGAATTCTTGGACGAAGTATACGAACCACAGTTGCATGATTTCTAGCACAACGATGTAAGCGTGTCGATCTGCAGGGTATGCATACAGGTGTGCCTACAGCCTCAGAAAGAGAAAGCTAAAAGAGGAATTAAATATCTTCCTCCAGGCGTTAGATTAAAAAAAATAATAATAAAATAAAACCTGGAAAACCTGAAAAGAGATTGACAGAAGTGAAAGTTGGAAATTAATTTCAAACATGGGTACGAGGGCCAGCAGGCGGCGTGTGGTTGCAGTGCTGGACTGCCACTGGACTCCCGCAGTTCGAGCCTTGGACCCGGTGTATGCATGCATGCCCTGAATCCCAGGCGGGCATTGGACAGGAAGGGCTTGCAGTGTGGCCATCCTCCCCTGTGGGTGGGGTGGGGAGCTTCTCACATTCCCTCTCTGTTTCTCTCTCGAGGCTGCACGTGCCCTATGTAAAAAAAAAAAAAATAGACAAAAAAAACCCCAGTAAAACTAATAAGCACAGTAACACTGATTCTTAGGGAAAAATCTGTACGCCGCTGTTCAAGCTAATTACAGAAGTCAGCAAGCCCACAAGTTTGCAGAGTAAGAGTCGACAGTGAAGAGGAGACCCACACCGCAGGGCGTGCTAGAAAATGTAATTTACCCAAACTGACCTCAGTAGATGCAGAGTTTAAATAAACCAGTTTCTGTCCATCTCCCTCCTTCCGTATTTTCCACAGGAGAATTCTGTTGACTCTTTAAGGACTAGAACATCTCAATGCTGTTCAAATTATTCCAGGGCCAAGAAGAGGACAGAAGCCTTAAGGCCGTCCCGTCCCGTGAGGCGGCACTGCGAGCCCTCGTACTTGTAGCACTGGCGAAAGCTGCTAAGTGACGGTGGCTCTGAGAGTCCTTCCCAGGAGGCTTCAGACAGTGTCCCGTTGGGCAGGGACGGTCGTCACTGGCCTGTGTCATCAGCACATCTCTCCGACAGCTCTAGGCACTTTGCACAAGGCCATGAAGACAGTGCAGGTAGGAGAGATTATTCAGAATCCAGAGGAAAGAACGTAAGCAAGGTGGAGGAGCAACAGAAAAGAGTTGCAGTTTATGCCACAAAGCTCACTCCTCTGAAATAGCGAATGACAGAAGCTCAAGACCGGGACACGGTGTGAGCAGAGGGTGTACAGGAAAGGAAGTGAAACGGCTCTTCTGAGTGCCCTTCTCTGTTACAGACCACACGCCAGGGTTCCATCTCAGGGCTCAGGTCGGCAAAACTCCGTGTGTGGCAGCACCCCCTGCTGGCAAGGCCTTGGAGGAGCAGTTTGGTGGGGCCCTGGAGGGAATGGGGTGTGAAGCCTGAGCTTACTCAGAAGCTAGCACCCTGGGTCAGAGCACGCTCACGGCACGTGCATCCTTAGGACAGCGTTGTCTCCGGGAAAGTGTGTGCTTGTCTGTGACGCCCTGAGCTGTCTGGAGGTATCTCGGGGTGACCACTGAGGGTAGGGTCTGGGCTTGCTCTGCCTGATCCCCATCTATTCATCCTTAACCTCTACTTTCTCTGCTTTCCCGTTTCCTGCTGCAGGGGGACAGGACAGTGTTAAGGAGAGGCCTCAGGGAGGGCTAGGCGAAATGGCCACTGCGGGGTGGACTTGGGGTAGGCTGCGGTCGGGTCTCTCAGCGAACAAAGTCCCTTTCCGTTCCTGCTTTGCCAAGAATCGTGCCCCTTCATCATGGCAAGGGTTCGTAACCAGCTGAGAGACTGCACGGACCCCAGCAGTCCCGGCGCCATGACCTCGTGGAGCTGTCTTTACGGCGAGCGTCAGTTTGCAGACCCATGCTCCCTGATAACGGCCGAGGTAGCCAGCCTCCACTGCAGGGGAGAGGAGGAGTCTTTGTCCTCACTGACCTGGCAGGGGCCGCCAGTCCTGTGGCCTTCAGGCTGCTGTGCTGAGGGTCAGAGTGGAAGGGCAGGCACCCCCACTCCCGACTGTGCCCTGCCCCTGTGGGATTTGGAGCACACATGGCCCACTGCAGTTCTCAGGCCACTGGGTCCAGGACTCGGACTGTGGGCGCAACGCGGGAATCCAGTGCCTTAGCTACCACGCCACCTGCTGGCCCCGAGCGTGTTCCTTCAGGCACAGGTGATGAGTGGCTGAAGAGCCTAGCGCCTGTTGGTGGCCCTCTGACCTCTCACTGGGACCCCGGCCTGCTTGCCCTGCCTACTCGCCCTGCGGCGGCTCCACGCTGCCTGTGTTTGCTCCTGTAGGGCCTCTGACCACATCGCTCCTGTCCCCAGTAAGCGCCCATCTCTTCTGCTCTGTTCCAGAAGGACCTGGTCACAGGGAGACCTTCGGACCACGCCGAACCACGCGTTTCCGGTAAGTAGCTGGGTGCTGGTGTGCAGTGGGGCTGACGTGTGTGGGAGGGCCGCACTGGGGGCCACAGCACAGATGAGTGGCCAACCTGGCTGTTTCTTGCATGTCTGCATCGGCGGAGCCGGGGCGTCCGGCTGGGCATGAGCCATGAGCGGCATTGCTGAGGCCACCACCAGCACTTGCCTGGGCCGCGCCTCCCCGCCCGGTGACAGCATGAGGCCTGCACGTGTCCCCTCCCGCCATTTTCCCTCCCGCCGTGGCAGCACGTACCCCGACCCGTCCGCTCAGCGTCGCCCCCTCCCGCCATGGCAGCACGTACCCCGACCCGTCCGCTCAGCGTCGCCCTGCCTGGACTCCGGTCTGTGATGCTGACAGCAGAGCCGCGTCCCCAACAGCAGGTCCCAAGGCCTGTCACTTCCCAGTGCAGGCAGTTCTAGCCCCTTCTGGAAGGGGCCCCTGAATTCCAGAGGCTGAGGGAGCAGCCTGACTGATGGAGAACCGGCCCCAGCTCGCCAGGCGCACGGAGGGCAGTGAGCCGCCTGCTGTGGCATGGGGCCTCTCAGCGCAGCGCTGCCCTCGGGGCCAGGCACGGCTGCACTTTCCTGGTTGGGCATGAGCTGGCTGACCTGGTCCTGGACCAGACGCCCGGGCTGGGCTGCCAGGAGGCTGGCACTGCGGGGGGAGTGTGAGGGTGACGGCAGCAAGCT
>NW_006204543.1:276128-297626 GCF_000334495.1 Tupaia belangeri chinensis | reverse complement strand
AGTGGGAGGGGGTATGCAGGGGCGGTGTCGGCTCTGAGGGGGGGATTCAGGCTCGGTGTCGGCTCTGAGGCGGTCTGAACGACTTTGGTGAGGTTGGCATTTCTGTGCGAGTGGACGTCCCAGTCAGGGTGACAAGCACACGTGGCTTTACCTGCAGGACACGTTGGCCACACGGCCCTGGGCGCTCTGGAGCGTGGGGCTCTGTGTAGGGAGGAGCCCTTGTCTGCAGCCGACAGGGTACGCTGTGAGGGGAGCAGCCTCCCAGCTATCATGACCCCCCGACCTTCGCGAGCCTGGGGCAGGCCGCCAGTGCCACCATCGCCCTGCAGAATCGTCCGCTGCACATCTGGACGCACCCAGTGATAGCAGTCAGCCAGCCCTGGGGAGCCTGTGGCCAGGGTAGGCAGTGCGTGGAGCGGCCTGCACAGGCCGGGCCGAGCCAGCTCTTACTGTGCACGAGGCAGACACTAGGCTGTGCCCCATCAGGCCGCGTGTCATTGGTGTGCGTCCTGTCAGGCTGCATGTCGTCGGCGTGTGCCCGGTCAGGCCGCAGGTCTCTGGGGTGCCGTGGCTCCCTGCACTTCCTCACTGCCGAGCAGAGGAGAGAGGCCACCCCGTCCTGCAGTGCAGGCGGGTCACACCCTCCGTCGACTCCTGCCTACCTGAGCGGGAGCTCGGGCACCTGTCCCTGGGTTCCAGCACAGCCAGGCCTAGCAGAGCTCGCTGTCACGGCCAAGGCTCAGGGCCACCCCAGACTGCACTGGACGCTGAGCATCCAGCCTGGGGGACATGGTAGCAGGTGCTTCAGGGTATGGCCTGCTTCAGCCCAGGGCTCTTGCACTCAGTGCACAGGGTTCTTGTGGTGACGTGGGGACCCGTGAACTGAGGCAGGGGGATTGTGGGGACAAGCCACAGAAAGGAAGGTCGCATGGTGTGAGGAGGCCCCGACTTGTGCTCGTTCTCCAGAGGAGGCGGAGAGGAGGGGGCGGGGTAACGCCATGTTCTGTGGGCGACCATACGGGAGGTTCTGGCTTCGTGCCCAGATCCTTGGCTCTCAGTCAAGGATTTCAATAAGAAATCACGTTTCTTTAAAGGAGACACGGGACTGGACTGGCCGTTACTACTTTCAGACTTGGTGTGTAATTTCAAAACCTTGAAGACTCCCGCTCTGACATTCAGATTTCTCTCAAAATATGTTGCACCTTTGGAAAGAAAAATTCATCAACACTTTCTCAGGAGAGAAAACCTCAGCATGATGGAAGGTGTCAAGGAAGCAGCAGGAGCTGCCGGGTTCAGCCCAACGGGACTAGCGTGATTCCCTGGAAGGGGCTCGTCGTTTGTGGATGTAATCTTTTATTACTGATCCAGACCTAATTAATACGCCCAGCTCTAATTAACGGCTTGCAGTGTGAGCGGCGTCCCCATACCAGGGCCCGGAGTCCCAGGAGACGCCCCTGGAGACAGCGGCCGGCAGGGGTCGGAGGGAGGGCTGCCCGCCGCACCCCAAGGCATAGGCCCTGAGCCGCGTCCAGAGCCCACTCTGCCCTGCCTGCCGCCCCCACCTGTCCTCCGCCGCTCTGCACCTCCGCCACGGCTCTGCTGGGGCTGCTCGGAAGCAGCATGCGTGTGACGGGGACGCTGGTTTTCTTTTCTTTATGTTTATTTTTTTATTTACATTTTTTATTCCATTTCCTTTTATACATTCAATCACATTATTTAGCTTACAAAGCAAATATTTCAACATGTGAACATTTCTCCCTAGTCCAGTTGATGAAACTATAAAATATCTTCAACAGATAATCCACATTTCTGTGCCCCTTTAATGCTTTGCCTCTCAGTCCTTTTCATCATTTCTCTCACACCGTATTCACTTGTCTCTTCCATGAGAGAGAAAGGCAGAGACAGAACCCCAGCAGGTCCTATCCGCAGCCCTGCAGCCTCAGGTCCCGGGCACACGTGTGCCAGCACACGGAGAGATCGCAGTGGGAGGCCGACCCTCCCATGTGGGCGGCCTTGCAGAGCATGGCGTTTTACTGCAGTGTCACCGTCTGGCCCCGAGACGTACCTCGGTCTCCACTGTGGCCCACGGCCCGTAGCAGTAGCCAGGGCTGTGTGCTGATACCCCATCCTGGGCAGAGCAGCGTCCGGGTCAGAGGGCACCCTCCCAAGCACCACTTCCCTGGCCTTGGCTTTGAGCAGCTGTAGATGGTCCGGTGTGCTCAGGGCTGGAGGCCCCTCGAGGCTGTTCTGGGAAAGGCAGCCCCTGGGACAAGAGGGACGCGGTCAGGGCTGCGTATCTGGCAGTGACTGCAGGGCTCTCCACAGCTCAGGCAGGACATGCCAGCCTCGTGCACCTTGCTCACCCCTCTCCCCTCTGCCCTGTGCCAGCTAGGTGCTCCCCCCGCCCGTCAGCATCCAGTCCTGTGTACGTGTGGCCCCGAGGAGGCGCGGCCTTCCTCATCAGATTGGGAAGAGCCAAGTGACGGGCCACGGTGACGGGGCCTTTCTGTATGCACTCAGCTGGCTCCCGGCCTCGTGCCGCATGGTCCCGGGCCGATCGGAAAGGACCTGCTGTGTCCTTGCTGATGGTCAGGCCTGTCCTGAGGCCCCCAGCCTACTTTGTGCTCGCCCTTCCTGCCGGAGGGAAGCAGCCCCCCCAGCTCTTACCGACCCGGCTCTTCCTCTGGTGATGACGCTCCTGCAAGCTGACCGGAACCCGCCTTTCTTTGTGCGAGCGTGTCTCAGCGCTGCAGAGGTCAGGGTGGCCGCCACAGGCCGTGCGCTGCTTACGCTTCCTCTAAATGAGTGGGAGAGGCAGAGGGAGGGCCTCTAGCAGGGCCTTCACACCGCGATCCGGTCCCGGGCTGCACATGCCTGGCGCACCCGGTGGGTCGTAGGTCAGCCTCGCAGAGCATGGTGCTCGGCCGCCACGCCCTCTGGGCCTCAGACCGGACATCCACGTGAGCGTCTGTGGGTGCGTGGGCATGCGTGGGGCGTCTGTCTACACTGGCGGTCTCACGCCTGCACAGCGTGCTGTGCCCGGGCTGCTCAGGACGTGTTGTCCCGCGGGGCCGTGACTCACAGGCAGGCCCGTCTCCAGGCCCACTGCGTGCTCTGGGCCTCTGCAGGGCGCCTCCGTCTAAGCGCGTTCCGCTTCCTGCCAGCCGACAGTGCCCACGCGCCGTTCCCGAGAGGCGGCAGCGAGGAGCGGGTGTGGGTGGTGTCCGTGTTGCGCGGTTCAGACATTGCCCGCTTCTCCCCGAGGCACTGCGCAGGGCTTGGCAGGAGTGTCCCCGTGCTGCAACCATGACGTGATGTGAGGGAGGGCTCACGGCTCCGGTGGTCATTTTCCGGGGGATTCTGAGAGCGAGAGGTCTGCCTGTTTATTCGCACAGGACCTTCTCCATGGCCAGTTACCTTTGTATACATTTTTAAGCACTTAAACATTTTATTTACTCATGACAGGGAGTGTGTGTGTGTGTGTGCAGGAGAGAAGCCATCCCTGTGACCCTGTCCCCAGCCCTCTGGCTCCTCGGGACCTCGGACGTGTGCCTGGCATGTTTCAAGCTGCTCGGGGAACCGAACCACCCTGCTGCGTGGCCCTCAGCACTGCAGCTCAGGCTGTGGTCTGCTCGCTGCCAGGCCGGCCCCCTGTGCTCTGTCTTGGAGTTCCCACTCGCTCCTGTCATTCCTGGAGACACAGAGGAGGATGAGGCTCTGTGCGTGTCCAGGGGTCGCGCCCTGCTCCCCCGTCCTCCACAGCGTCCCAGCTGCTGTGCTCCCGTCCCTTACCTTCTAAGGAGCTCTCCTCAAGCAGGTTAAATTCTGACATAGAAACCCTACAGTGTCCATGGTGACCTCCCACTGTCATCTGGAAGCTCTTCCCTAGGCTAGCCTCTGATGGCCCAGAACCGTCCACCCCACACCGAGATCTCGGGCGTGGATCGTTACAGTCCCACACGCTGCTGCACGGATACGTTTCCCCACGCGTGTGCATTTCCAGCGGGCTTGCCTGTGCCAGACTGGCTGGGGCCGTGACAGTCTCCAGACCTGTTTGCAGCGTGACGGGACAGTGCCCGTGCGTCACCACCAGGGTGCTGCCTGCTGCGCTGGCCGCAGACGCCATGGGACAGGCCAAGGACGCCAGCTTCTCGGTCTGCCCTTTAAGGTGAAATTCCCTCAGGAGCGCCTTGTGGGACTTCAGAGTCTCTGGGGCAGGCCCACGGAGTGTCTTCGATCCTGATTCTGGTACGCAGCACCGGCAGGTTTGCGGGGAGCTGCGCGGTCCTGCTGGTCCTAGCTGGGGGTCATCTGCTTTTATTCCGAGGGTTTCCATTTACAGGAAAAGAGAACGAAAGCGTGGTGCCGTGTGGACGCCCGAGGGCCTGTATTAACATCGTCGCATTTGCCGCTGTTCTTGGCGAGGTTCTGAAGTACGCAGTAGCCGTTGAGCAGCATTTACCCGAGAACGCCCCGTGCGCCCTTCAGAAATAAGCGGACGCGTGCCGCGGTGCCATGGCCATGAGTGCAGCCCACAGTGGCCCTCGTGCCGCCCGTCCCCGGCCTGCATTCCCGCTGTCCCGTGTCCTCTGCAGCTGGTTTCCGTACTGGGACTGCTGTGGTGCTGTGGGCAGTCTGGTCTTGTCACCAGGCACGTGCGCCCATTGCCTCCCCGGTTCCCTGCTGCAGGGACGGCATGACAGTTCCTGCATGGGCTATCCCAGCATCGTCCTCTGCTTTCTCACGGCAGCTTCTCCTCGCCCTTCCATCGCTCACGCACTGGAGCTGCAGGCCAAGGGCATGTACTGTTAGTTTTGCCACGTAACAGCAGAAGCTTGCGGGCATCGATCATTCAAAGGTGGAGCCACTCACTCGAACAGCTGTCGACCAAGCACCATTGGCACCTAAAAGCAGTGGTGGGGATGTGCACTGGCAGCTTGGGGCTGCCGTGAGCGTTCTGGTCCAGCCCTCGCGGGTTTGCAGAGGGGTCAACGTGGCACCCGAGCAGGCTGGACGTGGGAGCGCCCCCTTCACCCTGGGCGGGCAAAGACAGTACACCCACAAGGCACCGCTCCCTTCCGAGACAGCTAGGCGATGGCAGCTGTGGCCTTGGACTCTGGGACTCACGCCACACCAGGTTTGGGCTTCCAGCCCATCCCTGGCCCATGCGTGTTAGCACACCTGGGGGAGGTGAGGCAGGACGGGTAGGATGCCAGGGGCCTCCCTCCCCGGCCCCAGTCCCGTGTGTCTTCTCCTCTGGTCATGACGCAGCGGTGGTGGGTGTGCCATCGGGAGCCCATGTGGGCTTGGAGGCCCTGCCAAGCTGGCAGGTGCAGGGGCCCTGGGGCTGCGTCTGGGCACCGTGTGTGTGTCCAGGAACTATGTGTGTCTGGTCACTGTGTGTCCGGGCACCTTGTGTGTGTCCGGGCACCTTGTGTGTGTCCGGGCACCGCGTGTATCTGGGCACCGCGTGTACCTGGGCACCTGGCTCTGACCCTGCTCCTGTTTTCCCGCAGGGCCGCCTCTGTCCCCCAGTGATGGCCTCCTGAGCCTGCCATGGCACAGCGGGAGCGGCAGAGCGCAGCAAGTGCCATGCTGGACCACAGGCTGCGGGCCCCTGAGGGCGACGACGCCGACCCGCCCCTGGAGGGCTACGTGCCCGCAGGCCTGCAGCTGGCCACCCTGCGGCCCGAGAGTCCCACGCCTGAGGGCCAGGAAAGCCGGCAGCCCAGCCCCGACGGGGACTCGAGCTCCGACTATGCCAACCACAGCTCTGAGGAGGAGGGCTACGAGGAGGGCCTCCCGGAGGAGGGGGGCGTCACCTACTACATCCGCTACTGCCCCGAGGACGACAGCTACCTGGAAGGCGCTGACCCCCACGACACCGACGAGTGCCAGGAGGCCGTGGAGGACTGGACGGACCCGGCCGGGCCGCACGCCCTCGGGGGAGGCCAGGACTTTGCTGACGGCCACCTGCCTGCCCCCGAGGACGAGCCCTCCGTCCTGGAGGCCCACGGCCGGGATGTGGGCGGCCACTGCAGCCCCAGCCAGGAGGCCTACCAGGACTACTACCCCTTGGAGGCCGGCGGCAACGTGGGCAGCGCCTCCCCTTACCGATCTGGGCACGGGGGCGGGGATGGGGACCTGGAGGGGCGGGAGGAGGACATCGACCAGATCGTGGCCGAGATCAAGATGAGCCTGAGCATGACCAGCATCACCAGCGCCAGCGCGGCCAGCCCCGAGCACACGCCTGAGCTGCGGCCCACGGCCTGCACTGAGGCCTGCCCGCCCGGCGAGGCCAGCCGGGGACCCAGCAGGCGTGAGGCTCGGCCCACATCGCTGAGCCTCCCTCCGGAGACCAAGCACCCTGCCGACCCCCAGCGAGGTTTCAAGCCCAAGCCCCGGACCCCGGAGGAGAGGCCCGCCTGGGCCCAGGAGCAGGTAGGAGCGCACTGCCCGGGAGGGCGGGGGCACAGTGTGCGGGCGCCCGGCGCTGCGCCAGCTCAGTGCAGCCGGGCGGGACAGTGGGGAGGGGTTCCTGGCGGCTGCACGTCAACTTAGTCCATGGCCTTCCACAAGGACTGCCCGCCTGCTCCCAGCTCACTCTCAGACTCAGGAGCAGATGCCAGGCACGTTCCCCAGGCCTGCCTGCCTCTCCGGATGGGGCGGGGCTGCCCAGTGCCCTGGTGGGATCCGTGTGGCCACGCCACCCTCGCCCCAGTGGCTCCTCTGGCCTGAAGCATGCCCACTGGCTGTGTCCACAGGGTGTGCTGGCCCCCACGCATGGCTGCGGCCAGGGCAGGCGTCCCCGGGCTGAGAGCCTTCCAAGTGTGAGGGTGGCCATGACTCACCGGAAAGCCAGGGCCAGGCTGGGGGCAGGAGTGGTGACTGCCTCGGAGGTGACCGTCCACGGGACTGGCCAGGGCTCGGGAGAAAGCAGGTCCACCAGGGCGTGAACCTGAGCATCACTGTGTGTCCTGATGACACCCTTGAGAAGGTGCCCACCACAGTGTCGGGAGGCCTGGCCTGACGGAAGGGGCTTCCCTGCTCACTGCTGAGGGCTCCGTCCCTGCGTGTTAGGCCTCAGTTTCTCTGTCTCTCTTTCTTTTTTGGGGGAGAGGTTTTTTGCTATAGGGCGCGTGTGCTCACCAGAAAGAGAGAGACAGAGAGACAGAAATCGAGAAATCACCCCCCAGAAGGGATGGCCACACCACAATCCCTTCTCCTCCATTCTCCTCTCGAGATCTTGGGCACGCATGCACACATACCTGGTGTGAGTTTTAAGCCACCGGGTCCAGGACTCGAACCCCAGTTGACTACATGTGAGTCCAGTGATATAGCCACTACGCTAACTGCTGGTCCCAAAGCCTCAGTTACTTTTTTTCCTCAGAAGAGGGCACGGATATGAAGAGAGAGGGGTGTCTGCAGGATTTCTACATATAAAGAATTTTTCTTGCCAGAGGGCATGAATGCTTACTGAAGAAAGACAGGCAGAGAGAGAGAGAGAGAGAGAGAGAGACTTTTTTTAAAATTAGGGATGAAAATAGGGTATTTGTGTTAATTTTGGTCAAAAGGAAAATATAAAACTTTGCTGCTATTCAGGACTAGCTTTGAATAGCCTTGGCCAAATCCAGCCAGTGTACCCGAGCCGACGTACGCTGACGCACTTCGCCCACCACATGCAGCGTCCACGCCTGCGTATACTGACGTACTTCGTCTGGCGTGCAGGTCGGGTAGTTTTAGGAAACTTGATGATTACAGACACCAGAGCCTCAAACGCGACCTCTTAGAAGTGTTACAGTCAGTCTCAGATTGCGGTCTCGTCTCAGTCTCAGGACGCAAACTGCCAGGTGGCAGGTTCTCACACAGCTTCTCCCCAGGGTGTGCTACACGCCTGGCGGGCAGCTGCGGGGTCGGTGAGGTGGCCGTGTTGGCTCTTCTGCGGGAGAGAGTGAAGAGCTAGGAGCCGTCGGAAAGGGCTAGGTCCCGGCGCACTCGGGGCTGCTTGTTGGCTTCTAATTTTCGCTGTGGTTATGTCACAAGGTCCCAGTCGCAAGGCTTTGGTGCAGTTCATGAAAACACGACCGACGGCTGCAGAGGACTCTCAGTGCAGCTTTTGGAAAAAGGGTCCTCATGTCTGCCCCGCGGTAATGCCTAGACGGGGCGTCAGAATGGATGTGGGGGTGAAGGGATGTGGGACCCCGAGAGCGAGCTGAATGGGAACACACGCAGACACAGCAGGAGGGAAAGCGGGCGGCAGGCGGCGGGCATCTGCTGAAAGCCACGGCTCCAAGCGTCCCACGTCTACTCTTTTCTGCTGAAACGGGGCGTGGGGTGCCAGGGCGTGGCCGTGGACCATCCTGTGTACCGGGGCTCTCTCCCCTGGCCTACTCTGGCTGGCACTCGGCCGCCCCTAACTTACACCGCCCTGCAGGGCAGGCAGCACAGAGACCATCTCTACTGCACAGGTCGGGGCTGCCCGCCGTCCAGGGCTGGCGCCCCTACGGGGGTCTTCTCGGAAGCTTGCCCTGCATCTGTGGTGTGCAGATGCAAGGCCTTGCCGTCCTTCAGAAACCCTCCTGGGTGCCAGGCAGACGCAGGCTGGACGCTGTCTCCCAGCTTCACCCCGGGTCCACGGAGATGCTGACGAGCCTCGGATGACCCCGCACGTGTCGTCAAGAGGCCTGAGTTCATTGCCCTTGCCCGGACGAGCCGCGTTGCAGAACTGGAAATAGCAACAGGACTATGACAGTGTACCTCGCGGTCCCGTCCACCGATGGGGTGGTGAGCTGTGTCCATTCTCCTGCACACCTGGGGACTGCCGAGCGTGAGCCATCCTCAACCCCAGCCGTGACCCCCACCATTTGACAGTGTGCCTTCGTGTTGCTGTGCCATCTCCCCGTCACTTCACAGCCATCGGTGTCCCCTGGGACACGCAGGCACTGCCGCCTCTCTTCCGCCCTACGACCTGTGCAAACCCCGCCCTCTGTGTTAGCGACACCTGGGGACAGCCCGGCCCACCCGCTCTGGGCCTGGTCTGCACTCTCCCGCCCCAGCAGCACCGCACGCCCCACTGCGCTTCTCTTCAGTGCTCGGCCTCCATTCTCTCTCACAGTCGCCACCACGGCACCCTCTGGAAGACGCCACTCCTTTGTCACCTGCCGTCACCTGGCTCCTCCTCCCCACCTGGGGGCAGGCTCTGAGGCCTAAGCTGCCTCTGACTCATACACCAGCCAGCCGCCCTGCCACAGCAGTGGAGGACACGCCCTCCGCACCATCTCGACCATAGGCTTCCGTGTCCTGGTGAGGCCCGGGCTCCAGCCTGCAGCTAGACGTCCACACGGCGTCTCCACCCCGACAGGGCAGCACAGACGCGGGGAGGCGTGGGGCGCACAGGCAGCCTGCATTCAGTTGAAAACAACCACGCCGGACTGTGAAAGCCGTGCACATCCACGGAAGGAAATTTGGAAAACACAGGCAAAAAGAGAAGTTTGCGTGTGGCATTGTAGAAGCCCACGGGGACCAGATGAGAGCCACAGCTGTCTCACGGCTCCTGGTCAGGTCTCACAGAGCAGTGCTCTCTGCGTTCTGCAGCTAGAGCACACGTAGTGTGTGTCACTCGTGGGCTCATCGGATCTGCTTAGTCGCCGGCTCCCTGTGGCGCACCGACACCGTGGGTGTGGGTAGGTCACACGCACCCGTCCCTGCTCAGTGGGTGAGGTGACAGCCAGCTCACACCCACACAGCTGTCCTTCCAGTGACAACGGGCCATGCTTCTGCGTGGTTGGCTTTCGTGGGCTGTTTGTTGGTGGGGACTCTAGGAAGGTCCACGTGTGGCACCCGAGCCTTATCCCACACAGCAGCTGTAGGAGCCCCCGAGGAGATGCCAGAGAGCAGTGGTCCTTGGGAGTGGTGGCTGGCCCGTGGCCCTCAGGAGTGGTGACTGGCCTGTGGCCTTTGCCAGTTGGTCACCCTGTCCCTTTGGGGTTTCCAGAATGACCAGAGCCTGGTCGGCACTGGTGTGGCCTGGCTGGCACTGGTGAGGGACAGCCTTCAGGACTGGACGCCCTCACAGGCAGCGCTGTGCTGGGCAGCCCCGCTGTGGCAGGTAGGTGGCATACCAGGAGATGCTGCTGCTGTAGGCTGAGGCTGATGGGAGGCCCAGGTTCGATTCCTGGCCCTTAGCAGCTGGCACGGTGGCATATGCCTGATTCTAGCTGCTTAGGAGGCCGAGGCAGGAGGGTGGACACCACAGCCCGCCTCGGGCATTGTGGACGGCTCTGAGCGCATCTTGAAACACCCCTGTGCCCATGACCACGTGCTGCCTGGTGAGCTGGCTTTGTGGGGGTGTATCGATGCGGGCCTTGCCTGCTGTGGGGTCCTCGGGGAGAGGCCCAGCCAGCCCAGCCCTGCAGGAAGGGGCGTGGTTGGCTCGGCTGACCTGTGGGTGTGCCGCAGTGGAGCCCCAAGGCGACATAGCCCTCTTGTCCAGGGAAGGTGGGGTCTACTCCAGAGGGAGGACTTGGGACAGACCAGACCAGCAGGGCCAGGGGGTCGGGCCAAGCACTCCCAGGACTCGGGTGCATGTGAGGGGTCCTATAGCCCCTTCAGGGCAGGAGCCAGACAGCACCCCTCACCTGAGCCCCCCCTTCCTCCTCCTCCCCACCTTGGAGTCCCCGCAGCACAGCCCCTGAGTCTGTGGTCACCGTGGGGTGTAGAGATAGGACTCACTGACCACCCGGGCATGGCACGTCTTCCCAGAAGTGCCCAGGGCGGGCCCAGGTCTAGAAACATTTCCTTCAACCCCAAGAGCTTGGCGTCTCATGGAGGAGCGCGGCGAGGGCCAGGGTGGTCTGGCGGCTGTGGTGGCCCAAGAGCTTGGTGTTCCATGGAGGAGCGCGGCGAGGCCGGGATGCCTGGTGGTTGTGGTGGCCCATGTCGCAGCCTGGCTACTCTCCACCCACGGAAGGTTTCCCTGGACTTCGTCTGTGGACCGTGGCTTCCATTCATCAGCTTGCTCCTGAAGCAGCGTGCTGCTCTGTGGCTAATTCTTGAAAGTTCTGGAACTTGCTCACCATGCCGGTCCACCACCCGGGTTTGAACAAGACACTGTGCTGTGGGTGAGAGGCCTGGACAGAGGAAGTATGCCCCAGGACGCTCTCCAAGGGTGCGTGTGACGGGTGATGTCACAACCCTTTGCCCAAAATAAGCTCGCATATTAATTCCGTTTCCAGAAACGTGAAGTACCCAGGTACACCTAAACCTCCAGCTTTATTGAGTGGCCCAAGGAAATTGGGGTTTGAAGTCATCTTTAGAGAAGATGCAGGCAGGAGCTGGCAGGTGGCGTGGTAGTTAAGGACGCTCAACTCCCACGTGGCCAGCTGTGGTTCGAGTCTCAGACTTAGTGGCTTCCTTTCTCACTGTCCCCCCAGCCCTGCCTCTCTGTCGCTCTCTGGTCAAAATTTAAACAAACAAACAAACAAATAGGAGACACTGGCATGCAGTAGCTTGACTAATCCACGTTATTTTCAAACAGAAACAGGGTTTTTTAAACCGTGACCTTAGCCCTCAGGCACTACTGGCGGGACGCACGGTGGCACGGCGGACCCTGAGGTCGGCACAAGACCACCATGGGGGCAGGCCGCCTGCTAGGTACATCTCTGAGGAGCCAGACCAGGGAGCCTATGTGCACAGCAGCCGGGCCACCGTAGCCGAGAGGCCCGAGGGGCAGCGTGGCCTGCCCACACAGCGGGGGAGGGCGCAGCCCTGGAAAGATAACCCTGACGCCAGCCATGCACGAAGACCTGGAGGCCCGGTGCCACGTGGGCCCCATGGTAGCCCTGGAGGATGGCGTGGCCAGGCTGGGACTGCGGCTGTCGCTGTTGGAAGGACAGTTTTGCTCTGCAGGGCTAAACAGTCCTGGGGGTGCGGGTGGGGGTCCGCAGAGAGTGGGCAGCGCCCCCACAACAGTTCGGCTGGTGGGTGAGTTCCATGTTTTACTATGATTTGAAACAATAAATAACACTTAAAAGTGCCTTAGCTTTGGGAACCAGCAGTTAGCGTAATGACTATGTCGCTGGACTCCCACGTAGTCGACCGCGGTTCGTGTCCCGGACCCGGTGGCTTAAAACTCACGCCGGGCGCGTGTGCGTGCGTGCCCAAGATCCCGAGAGGAGAATGGAGGAGAAGGGATTGCGGCGTGACCATCCCCCCTGGGGGGTGATTTCTCGCTTTCTGTCTCTATGTCTCTCTCTGTCTGGCGAGCGCACGCGCCCTATAGGAAAAACCTCTCAAAAAAAAAAAAAGTGCCTTAGCTTTGATGTGGAAAGCAGACGTGTTAACTCTTGGCGGTCATGTGTAACGATGCATGTCATGCTATGCACACACGTGTGTTAGCGTCCTGCAGCATCGGTTCCTGTGTCGGGCCTGTCCCCGATGTGGGAAGACACCATCCCTGGCTCCCGTTCGCAGGTTTGCAACGGCCCGGAGCCGCCCAGGAAGCAGCAGCGCTCCGACCTCAACGGGCCTGTGGACAACAACAACATCCCCGAGGTAATGCCCGGGGCCTGCACCCTGAGCCCTGCCCGCCCGTGCCGTGGGCCGCCATGCAGGGAGCCAGCCCGGCAGGCTGGTGTGGCCCTGGCGGGAGGGGAGGACGGCCGTGCAGGCAAGGGCAGTCGGTGTTGCCGTCTTTGACGGGCACTCACCTCTCTGGTCGCTGAGTGGGAGGCCAGCTTCTCTGCAGTGGCACCAGAATGCCCAGAGCAGCACCGCCATGTTGTGGGCCACCCTGTGGGGCTTTGGCAGCATTCCTGGCCCCTACCCATCCATGCCAGCACCCTCCCTGCCCGATACGGCAACCAAAAGTGTCAAAGGCCCCCGGGGGCAGAGGCCATCCCAGGGGACACTGGAACCCTAACATGGTTTTGAAGCAAGCCTATGACAGCAGCACCACAGGGAGGTTGTTAGTGCCCGGGCTCCAGAGACGGGGCCCAGAGAGCTCCCGACAGGATGAGCTGGCCCGGCTCCCTTCCTGCTCTGGTAGCGTGTATGCCCTCACTGAGAGGGGACAGTCGGAAGCTCCCCGGGGATGCCAGGGTGCAGTCTCTCTCCTCTCGGGACTGGGCATGCACGCACACGCACCTGACGTGTTCCCAGGCTGCGGGTCGGACCTGGACCACGCAGTCAGCCTTGTGCAATCCAGCGCCTTAACCACCGGTCACTGGCTGGCCCTTCACCCTTTTAAAGTTTTATTTATTTCTTCCTTGAGAGAGGGACGGAGAACCAGCACCCTGACAGGGTCCTCAGGCGCCATCTCCCCGTCTCCACCAGCCCAGATCACGTGTGGGTGTGCACACCCCCGTGCACAAGGGAGGTCCTGGGATGTTACCACGAGCTCTCCACAGAGGCCAGTTGGGTTACTGCCACACCACGCCTGGCCCCCATGCACCCTGTGTAGGTTCCAAGGACACCACCCCTCGGGGTCCCTGCTACCCCGGTTCCGTGTCAGAGCTGGGCTCCAGGGCTCCCCCAAGGTTGAATGCGCCTCGGCCAAGTGGCACTCTGTGGGGCCTGGCGTGTCTCGTGGTCCCAGCCCCGCCCGCTCGCAGCTCAGTGTCTCCCATGTTCCCTCACAGACGAAGAAGGTGGCGTCGTTCCCGAGCTTCGTGGCTGGTAAGTGACGGAATTCCTTCTGTCGGGTGGGCTGCCTGACAGCGCTTTCCTCGTAGCCCCTGTGAGCTTGTCCGAGCTCAGTCCAGCCCACGTGGGGTCTGGCTGACGGGCCCGTGGTGGCCTGAGGACAGCGGACCTCCTCATTCTACCACAGCCGTAAAGGGCGTGTCAGCCATGACAGGGCTGTGGGGGCTTGCTGCGCACAGCGTTGCTCTGGGGGCTGAGGCTGGGCGCCCCCAGGTCAGGCTGCTGCCATCTGAGGCCCTGAGCAGCTGCCTCCCATCTTATGTGGGGTGCTGGCCAGAGCGTCACAACGTCTGAGAAAGGATGCCCTGACCGCCCTGCGTGGGCCACTTCCGGGGCCGCCTTCTGCTCCGGCGTCAGGGCCACGGGCCCCACGGGCGGTGTCTGTCGCCCAGGGTGGCGTCGTCCTCCCCGCGGGTGTCCAGCCGCTGGTGCGCCCTGGGGGGCAGTGCGTCCTGCCCACTCAGTACGCAGGTAGCTCCTCTCCCAGTGTTTATGGAGTCAGGCGCGTTGGTCTTCAGAGACGGGTGGCTCTGAGCCCTCCCTGTTCTCTGTTCCTTACTGAAGACCTGACGCCCAGGAAGCCGCCCAAATGCCTCTGTAAGGGTCTCACCTGAGCCAGACTGACCCAAGTTCCAGCAGGTTCAAAATGAGTCAACGCCGTGTAGACGTTGCGGCCCAGGCCAAGGAGCCACGATCCACCGTGGGCCAACGCCTCCTGGACCCGGAGGGCTTTGTTCTGACCCATGTGACAGGCTCGAGGGGTGCCCCCCGAGGTCGACAGTGGTTTTCCAGACCTGTTACCTGGCTGGAACAGGCTCAGACTGATGTCAGGCTGAGCAGGCTGCGTGGACTCCCGCTCAGCTGGAGGGTCCGACCTCTCCCCTCTGCACTCAGTGGGCAGCCGGCGTGACCACGGCCTGTCCCAGCTCCCCTGGAGCAGGGCCAGGGGCCGTGCGGGCGCGGTGGGTCAGGCCAGGGAGGCCCAGGAGGGCTCTGTGTCACAGCGCCCCCTGACCTCCCACCGTCAAGGCCCTCAGTCTGACCCGGACAGGCCCAGGCAGAGCGCGTGTCCAGGAGAGCCTCCTGGAGGGGAGCCGCTGCTGTGAACGGACCGCGTGGCCGAGGCAGCCTTAGTGCTTGGGGCCACACCCAGCCTCTGCTGGGCTCCTCGGCAGCGCGACACGCTGAGTGCCAGGAGGAAGACCCCATCCCACCCACAGCCGGGACTGCCAGGCACAAGGGGACACCAAGCACAAGCGTGTGGGTGGGCGGGTGTCGCACAGAGGCGAGTGCTCTGAGATACCCGGAGCGGTGACTACATCTCTGTTGTGCTCGGGCATGGCACCTCACTGTCCCACAGGGTCGGCAAAGCTCCAGCCATCACTCCCTGTCCCGGCAGGACGGCGGCAGGCGCAGAGCTCTAGCCAGCGGCTGTCCTCTGCTCTGGGAGGGACGTAGCAGAGGACAGAGGAGCAGCCCTGCCCCTCCTGAAGCCCCGCAGCCTTCCGGGGCGCCCTGGACACAGACCAGCATGCAGGGGGGCCTCTCCTCTCTGCCTCTGTTGGGAGAGGGTTTAGCGCCCGGCAGGTCTTCGTGCCGTGGCCCCTGCAGCCTCAGCGCAGCTCATAGGCTCCCCTGGGCCCTTCCCACAAAGCTACGTCACGGTCACTGTTCCTGGCCGAGACACGGCCCTGCACCCTCTGCCTAGGGTGGGTGCTGGCTGGCCATGTGCTGGGCCCTGCCCTGCCCTGGCCCTCCCTGCCCGTCCCAGCCACGGCACAGCGCGCTGTCGCACACGTCCCTGGCACAGGCGTCAGCTGTCTGACCCCGGTGTCTGCAGGTGCCTGTGGCATGACTGCTGCCTGGTAGGGCCTCCACTCCGGCTCGCCTCCCTCGGGCCCTCCGTGAATCTTTCACATACGTATTTTTGCGTAGGAGCTTTGGAATTGGCCTGTCTAGGTAACGGTAAAGGTTTCTGCTGGTATTTCATTTGGCATTCGTTAAGTTTGTCTGTTAGAGGGAAAATGTCAGTTTTACGATACGGAATCTTCCAGGCCCCAAAGCTACAGCTCAGTCGTGGAGTCCGACGACACGTCTTTTTGGCCCGTTCCTTGGGGTTCTGCCCCGTCGTGTCCTTAGCCGGTGCCGCTCGCAGGGACTGAGCAAGCTGTTTTCTCTGTGTATTAAATGCGAAGCCCTGAGTGCTCCCATTTTTACATGGGCTTTAGTTGTCACCCTGCAGACGGCTGTGCCGGGAGAGCTGGACTGTGCGGCTGCTCCCTCATCTTCCCGGGTGGGAGGCCAGGCCCTGGCGGCGTGCTGGTGAGAGTCTCAGAGATTACAGAAGCAGACCGTGTGCCCGTCGGCAGCTCCAGGAAGCGGTGCTCAGTCTCACCTGCTCACCTGGTTACTGCAGAGGAAATCTCAGACCCACAGCATACCCTCTACCTGCGTCTAAAACGTGGGAAGTCTGTTTCCTCCCGCAGAATGAAGCGAGGAGAGAGGCACCCCTGTGCAGTCCTCACGCTGAGGCCCCCCAGCCTTGGCTGGCCAGTGCCGCGGACGTGCGCCTATACCCGACAGGACGGGGACCCCTCGAGATGCGAACCTAGGGCCTGGGTGGCCTCAGCGTCAGTCCCTGTGCTCCCTGCGGCACCACGTAGCTGGCCGGGCGCGTGGGAAGAGTGAGCGCAGCGCTGCCCGCACAGCTGGGACAAGGGGGCGGTCTCCCTGTTTCAGGTGCCAGTGTGCATGCCCTCAGCGCCGGGCGCTGGCGTACGTGGAGTCCGTGCGTGGCTTGCTTCCCGGCTCCGTCTGCCTCCTCCCTTGGCCTGTTCCCGGGAAGGGCCAGCGTCCCATGCCGGATGTCTCATGGGTTCATGGATGGGTGGTTAGGGGGGTCATCCTGGCCGGAGACGGTCCGTGGGCATCGCCATGCTTGGCTTCGGGGCCCCATGACACCGCGGGCCTCTCCTGGTGAAGGGCTGTCAACGATCCTGGCCTGGACCTGCAGCTGACCGGACCGCTGGTGGACCATGCGTGTGTGGGGGTATGCCGGAGCTGAGCCCTGGGCCCCACTGCCCAGGAGCCCTTCCCACGCATGCCCCGCCCGGCGGGCTGCACCGGGGAGATCCACTCGGGCCTGGATCAGAACAGCAGCCTGAACCTCGCGAGCGTGTGAGCTGACTGGGCACGTGGGGCAGCTGGGCGTGCGTCCTCCCATCCATAGGAGCCTGGCCCCTCCCTCATGTGCGCCGACGGGCCGGCACACAGCAGAGCGCATGCGGCCAGGGGTAGGGGCGGCCGGAAGACCAGCAGCTCTGTGGGCAGGGCGGGCCATCTCCTAGGCAGTCACGGTCACCGCCTCAGGCCCGCTGGGTGGGATGGTCCCTACGGCATGACTCTGGCAGGTGGTGGGGGCCTCGGGAGTGTGTTAGCGGGGTCTGGAGCGAGAGGCCGCCTTTTCTCCTGCGCTGGGGCTTCCCAGCTCTGGCTGACTGCGTGTGCCTGGCGGGGCCTCAGGAAGGGGCTTCGGGCTCCAGTGGGCGGGGAGGCCACACCTGGGTGCTAGGTGCTGGGAGGAGGCCTGCTCCAGGTGTCCCGCGATGTGTGTCGTGTCCTGGGTTTAAGCACAGGCGAAGCCCCGAGGGCAGTGATGAACACCGAGTCCTGGGGCTGACACCCTGGCCATGTGGGGCCGGGACAGCACTGCTGGGTGTCTGCCGTTGCTGGGGCCCGAGGGCAGGAATGGCTCTGGCCACCACGTGCGTGACCCCACGTGGCCCCCTGGGCTGTGGACAGCTCCACCCCAGAACCCTGAGGCGTGGGTGGGAGCAGAGGGGCCGACTCATGGCCACGCGGGGGTGGCTGGGGCCTGTGGCAGCACAAGGCCATTGGGGTTGCTGTCGCGAACGCCACACGCCGCGTGGCTGGAGGTGGCCTCCCACGGTTCCGAGGTCGGGTCGGCACGCTAGGCTTGGTGAGGGCTCAAGGTCGCAGATGGCTGCCTGCTTGTGCAGAAAGCGCCCGTGCACTCTGGGGTCACCTGGGCAGTCCCCCACGGCCATCACACAGGGGACAGGGGTCTCAGCTGTACATCTGGACACACCGTCCCTGAGCCCTGACCTGACCCCAGTGGAGGCAGCGGGCTTCTCGCCGCCCTCTTGATGTTGCGGTGTCTGGATAGACACGGAGTCAGTGGTTGGGGAGGAGGGCACACAGACAGAGGGTACTTCCTGCCCCTCAGGCAGTGAGGGAGAGGTGGTCCCCAAGGTCCCTGGACCCCTGGGGCCCAGACCCGCAGGTGCACAGGGGCAGGGCTAAGGGCTTGGAGGGGGTGGGGCAGGGCCCCCCCCCGCCAGCCCCGCTGCCCCAGCACACGGGAACGGATGCGACTGGCCCTCCCCGGCCGGCCGGGGCTCCAGCGTGGCCGCGTCCCTCATGCGGTACATGCTGCCCTCAGTCCCAGGGCCCTGCGAGCCGGAAGACCTGGTTGACGGGATCATCTTCGCGGCCAACTACCTGGGCTCCACGCAGCTGCTGTCCGAGCGCAACCCCTCCAAGAACATCCGGATGATGCAGGCGCAGGAGGCCGTCAGCCGGGTCAAGGTAGGGCCTCGGCGTCGGCCTGAGGGTGGGGAGGCCCGGGCCGGGCAGAGAGGCAGCTGCTTGGCAAGGGACAGCGCCCCACACCCCGAGACACGGCTCAGAGTGGCCGTCCGAAGCATCTGGTCACAAATACGTTGGCGCCGTGGGTCCCTGCCGTGTTTCTGGAAGGGACACGCACGGCTTGCTTCCTCAGCCCCGACCTGAGGGCGGCCCTAAAGCATGTGGCTTCTGGGCGAGGCAGGGCCTGGGGTGGAGGGAGGTGTGAGGGTCTGAGACGGTGAGCAGGGTGAGCGTTGCCCCTGGGAGGGCGGGTGGGGTCTGTGGTGTTGCCCTCATGCACACTGAGCTCTGTCATGGGGACTGCGAGGCCCACGAGACAGCAGAGAGAGCCCAGGCCTGCCCGCCGGCACCCTGCAGCAGAGGCCCGGCCCTGGGCGCCCGCGAGCTCGGCCCACTCCCTGACACTGCCCGTGTCGCTCTGTGGACGGCAGGTCACCTGCCACTTCTCGCACTGCGGGGCACGTGAGGACGCAGGCAGAGCCCCTCCCCTGCCCCACGGGCTCTGCCAGTGCTAAGCCGGGCGCTGGGACACTGCCACGCACCTGGCAGCTCCAGCCACACGCGGCCTTGGCGCCTACCAGTCTCTCTTCTCTCTTCCACGCTGCTCAGAGGATGCAGAAGGCTGCTAAGATCAAGAAGAAAGCGGTGTGTAGGGCGTCGCTGCGGCCAGCCGTGCTCGCGTGTTTGTGTGGCTTGTCCTGGGCGTCGGGGGCTTGCTGGGGGCCCATGTGGTGTCGTGGCTGTCCCCTCTCCACGAGGGTGAGCGTTAGGCCACGTGGGTGGACGCAGTCACTGCTGTCCTTGGCGCCCCCTGCAGGAGGGCCCGATCACAGTCCCTCCCTGTCCTGTTCCTTCAGTCTCCCATGGGCTTTGCGTGGTCTCGGCCACAGAGTCCCTGTCTCACATGGACGTGTTTCAACGTGGGTTTGCACACTGGCACAAGTACCCATGCAGTACCGAGAAGTCATTCCTGTGGCCGAAGACGGGTGGATGTAGTGGACCAGGCAGGGGTGGGCACGCCAGGTGCTGGGAGACGCTCTCTGTGGAAGGCCCGCCCTCAGGCCCAGGCCCTGGGAGTGGGGTTGACACTGAGCCCTTAGTCGTCAGCCTGGCCTTGCAGTGTGTGCTGGAGGCCCAGAGCCCTCACACAGCCAGCACCAAAGTGCCCAGTCAGCAGTGCAGGGCGAGCCGTGGAGACGGTTTACACAGCGAGACCAAGCCTGCCTCCTCTCTGGTCTGGAGGCCGGGGCTGCCCCAAGATCTCTGCCCAACGTAATGCCCACACTGTGCCCAGCTGCACCTTTGGAGCCCCTTTCCACACAGAAGGGTTCTAGGCTGAGGTCCAAAGACCCCCTGAGCTCACCAGGTACACGTGGCCCTGCGGCCTGGGCTGGGGCTACACGGAGGTGTCGGGGCCCTGTGGGACACGCTCTATGTCTTTCTCTACCTCACAGCTGTCACAGAGCCTGCCAGGGCTGGCCAGAGATGTGACAAGGGGACCTGGCAGCAGAAGCTGCTCTGCCCGTCACTGCTGGTCTTCGAGGGTTGGGCCCCACGTCCACAGCTATCTCTGGTGTCCCCATGTAGGTCTCTTGACACCCCCACCTCCACCAGGGATGGGATGGGAGACCTCTCCCCTTCCCTGCTTTATAGACAGAGAGGAAGACACAACAGCCAGCCATAGAGAGACAGAGGGGGGTGATCTCTAGAGACAGGCCCGACAGGGCCCTGCTCATCCAGCCAGACCCCGGGCACATGAGCCGGCATGTCGAGGGACAGCGGACATGAACCCAGGAGCTCTGTGTGGTCAGCCTCGCGGACGCTGTCCCTGCCGTGCGGACGTGACCTGGCCTGCCCCACCCATTTCTGGCGATTTTGGCACCATCTGCTTCCCTACCACGGGAGCCTCATGGGGCAGTGTCAGCCCCTGCCTGCCCAGCCACACACGTCACGGTGTCCAGCTTGCCCACGCCTCCTACCAGGGGCCTCAGGGCCTGCTCTTCAGTGGGAGTGGGCTCAGGGCCACAGCCAGGATCTGAGCAGGGCAGCGCGTCACTGTCGGCGTCGGGGACGTGCCCTACGGCCCAGTGGACTCGCATGTCCTCTTTCTGCATGCCAGCTCGATGCCACCCTCTGGGTCCCTGACACGATGGTGTGTTCTTACAGTGCACATGTGAGGGCTTGTGGCACATATCCTATGCCCAGTAAGGTCCCGGAGTGGTGTCCTCTGGCCCCTTGACCTTCCCGCACGGCAGGATCCTGTCATGTCTGCACCAGGGCCATGTCTGTTTATCTGTGAGCCCTGGCCCAGCTCCGAGTCATGGCTCTGTGGGAGTTGTTACGTGGACACGGCATGGGTCTCCCCACGACAGGCTGACCGCGCCTCCTGTGGGTGGGCCCTAGTGGGTGATCAGTGGCTTCAGGGTCCCTTCACGTGCATGCACAGCCCACCCTGTGCCCCATGTGGTGCATGGGCTGCTAGCACCCACCAGGTCCCCGCACCCCCAGCCCCCTGCTCTCCGTGCCTGAGGACGACTGTCCTGATGGTGGGAGGTTAACCTGCACTTCCTGTGACCCACCCTGGGGACCTGCCGACGCCTGCCTCCGCTGCTGTGTGGCCCTCTGAGAGCAGTTCCAGGGCACGTCGGCTCACCGTGGTGTCCACTGTCCTGTCCTAGAACTCCGAGGGGGATGCGCAGACGCTGACAGAAGTGGACCTCTTCATCTCCACCCAGAGGATCAAGGTGTTAAATGCAGACACGCAGGTGAGGGTCGGCATGGCACAGCCCACAGTCCTGCCCACCACGGCATAGGCCCCGTCCCCCACAGGGCGTCCACTCATCGCACGCCCCGGCCTCATGCGCAGCGCCTGCCCTGGACGCTGTAGGAGCTTGGGGAGCCCAGCCAGTGCAAATGGGTGTCCTGGTCTGGGGACGGGCAGCAGGACTGGGGTGTCCTGGTCTGGGGACGGGCAGCAGGACCTGGACTGTCCTGTTCTGGGGACGGGCATCAGGGCCTGACTCAGTCCCCGGGCTCCTCTGCCACGCCCGGCCCTGCCTGTGAGCTCGTCATACATCCCAAGATAAGCTGCAGCTGCCCCTGCTCTCCTGCCTGTTCCCCTCCCGGGGC
>NW_006204543.1:271880-274754 GCF_000334495.1 Tupaia belangeri chinensis | reverse complement strand
CGACAGGCTGACCGCGCCTCCTGTGGGTGGGCCCTAGTGGGTGATCAGTGGCTTCAGGGTCCCTTCACGTGCATGCACAGCCCACCCTGTGCCCCATGTGGTGCATGGGCTGCTAGCACCCACCAGGTCCCCGCACCCCCAGCCCCCTGCTCTCCGTGCCTGAGGACGACTGTCCTGATGGTGGGAGGTTAACCTGCACTTCCTGTGACCCACCCTGGGGACCTGCCGACGCCTGCCTCCGCTGCTGTGTGGCCCTCTGAGAGCAGTTCCAGGGCACGTCGGCTCACCGTGGTGTCCACTGTCCTGTCCTAGAACTCCGAGGGGGATGCGCAGACGCTGACAGAAGTGGACCTCTTCATCTCCACCCAGAGGATCAAGGTGTTAAATGCAGACACGCAGGTGAGGGTCGGCATGGCACAGCCCACAGTCCTGCCCACCACGGCATAGGCCCCGTCCCCCACAGGGCGTCCACTCATCGCACGCCCCGGCCTCATGCGCAGCGCCTGCCCTGGACGCTGTAGGAGCTTGGGGAGCCCAGCCAGTGCAAATGGGTGTCCTGGTCTGGGGACGGGCAGCAGGACTGGGGTGTCCTGGTCTGGGGACGGGCAGCAGGACCTGGACTGTCCTGTTCTGGGGACGGGCATCAGGGCCTGACTCAGTCCCCGGGCTCCTCTGCCACGCCCGGCCCTGCCTGTGAGCTCGTCATACATCCCAAGATAAGCTGCAGCTGCCCCTGCTCTCCTGCCTGTTCCCCTCCTGGGGCCTTCACCGGCATCTCAGCCTCACGGGGTTCCCCAGCCTGCCCGAGACTTGTGCACCGCTGAGTCCCAGCTAAGGGCAGGTGTCCCGTGGACACCTAGGCCCACGTGGTTGGTGGCACATCTGCCCTTCGGGGGAGCTTGAGTGGCCTCAGGGCAGGTCTTGGGGTGCTCTCTGCCAGAGGGAGGGCCCAGGCTAGACCACGCTGCTCGCCCCCTTGGGGTGACCTGGGCTCCCGGGGCAGGGGCTGGCCACACAGGGGTCCCCTCGCCAGGCAGCTATGGGCGCTGTGACGGCCCTTCAATGCTCAGCAGGGCCTGAGTGCTGAGCCGGCTCCCTCGAGAGCTGTGTGGCTGCGGACCGACGTCGGAGCACCTGTGAGAGGCGCCGGGTGGGAGTGGCATGGTGGAGAGTCCACAGGGAGCAAAAGCCTGCAGGGCCAAGGAGCGGGGTCCGTAGAGAACATCACCCCCGGCCGGCTGCGGCTGCCCTCGGGGGGAGGGAAGTCTGGGTCAGACACGTGGGGGTCTCTCCAGAGCCTCCTGTGCCGTGACACCATGTGGGCTCCCTGCGCTCCCGGGGCTGTGGCGGGGTCTGATGGTGCTCTGCTACCACGTGGTCCCTGCGGGGCACCCCTGCCCCAGGGTGCGTTGGGCTGTGGCTTTGCAGGGCGGGTGGGCACTGGGTGGTGGTGGAGGCCCAGCGCCGTGTCTCTGCAGGAGGCCATGATGGACCACGCCCTGCGTACCATCTCCTACATCGCCGACATCGGCACCATCGTGGTGCTCATGGCCCGGCGCCGCACACCACGCTCCGCCTCGCAGGACTGCATCGAGACCACGCCTGGGGCCCAGGAGGGCCGGAAGCAGTACAAGATGGTCTGCCACGTGTTCGAGTCCGAGGACGTGAGTGCAGGGCCCAGGCGCCCAGCCCTCGCCGCCCCACGGGTCTCGCCCGGTTCCTGCCGCCTCGAGAAACGGCTCTCTGGGAGCCGCTCCCACTCCGACGTGTGCTCAGGACACCCGCACACAGCCGGCTCCCCGAAATGGCTCACCCTCGCCCCGCTGCCCACATCAGCCGCATGTCCCAGCCGGGCTGTGGTGGCAGGGCCCTCCCGTGGCCTCCCGCTTCCTGATGGAGAGGAGCTCTGCGCCCCGGCTCCTCGGAGGGTGTGGGCATCCCTGTGCAAGCCCTGAGGGGGAAGGGCCAGGCAGCAGGGCCCAGCACTGACCCCGCAGCTGGTCCCCCGGGGACCCTGGAGAGGACAGTACAGCCTTGCTGAGACTGTCACCAGGGGACGATGGTTCCTGCTGTGTCATTCTTGTGTTCTTTTTTGGGGGAAGAAAGTCCCCACAGGGTGGCCTGCCCACCCTCACTCAGCTGGGTCTCGGGCACCTGGCCCCGCGGTGGGTAGGATGGGTCCACCCCTAGGCCTGCTGCCTATGGCCATCGCCACTTTGCGCTTTCTTTGGTGCGACCTCTCGGCCCACACACTGCCCAGGTGGTCCACACGCGGCCAGGCGGTGTCCTGGGGCCCTGACCATGTGGGTGGTGTGGAAGCCGTTGAGGGTGAAGGTGGAGGCGGCCGTCTCTCCGGGAAGAGGCAGACTTGTCCTCAGAACCATGGCCCGCCTCAGGCAAGGCTGCTGGAGGGTGCCTGCAGTCCCGCCACCGTGCGGAGACCCAGGGTGCCCAGGGTGCTGGGGTGTCAGAGACCCGGCACGGGCAGCGGGGAGAGGGCCACGGCACGGAGGCTCCACTCAGGGTGCCGCCAGCAGGGTGCAGTGGAGGGGGACGTTGTGGCCGGGCCACGGAGTGGCGTCCCTGGGCCGCGCCCCGCGCCCCGTCCCAGCCCCACGGCCCCGCAGGCGCAGCTGATCGCGCAGTCCATCGGCCAGGCCTTCAGTGTGGCCTACCAGGAGTTCCTGCGGGCCCACGGCATCGACCCCGAGGACCTGAGCCAGCGGGAGTACAGCGACGTCATCAACACCCAGGAGATGTACAACGACGACCTCGTGCACTTCTCCAACTCCGACAACTGCAAGGAGGTGAGGCCTCGGCCCGGCCGCGCCTGGAGCCCAGCTGCGCGCCCGCGGCCAGGCGGGCCTTGGGAGT
>NW_006204543.1:270245-271059 GCF_000334495.1 Tupaia belangeri chinensis | reverse complement strand
CGGGGGGCCGCCAGCAGGGTGCAGTGGAGGGGGACGTTGTGGCCGGGCCACGGAGTGGCGTCCCTGGGCCGCGCCCCGCGCCCCGTCCCAGCCCCACGGCCCCGCAGGCGCAGCTGATCGCGCAGTCCATCGGCCAGGCCTTCAGTGTGGCCTACCAGGAGTTCCTGCGGGCCCACGGCATCGACCCCGAGGACCTGAGCCAGCGGGAGTACAGCGACGTCATCAACACCCAGGAGATGTACAACGACGACCTCGTGCACTTCTCCAACTCCGACAACTGCAAGGAGGTGAGGCCTCGGCCCGGCCGCGCCTGGAGCCCAGCTGCGCGCCCGCGGCCAGAGTGGCCTTGGGAGTGACCCTCGGTGCTCCGCACTGCTCTGCCACTGCCAGGGGACATTCTCGGTGTGAGCACCTGGGTCTCACCACCCCAGGCCCGGCCGTGGAGGCTGGCGGGCCCTGCGTGTCCTCGGTGTTCGGGCAGTGCGGGCACAGAGGAGCAGGGAGCCTGTGGCCACCCGGCCCTGAAGCGCCCTCGTGTGTCTGCTGTGGGGGCGGCACTGCCGGGCCTGTGGGGCGGCTTCCAGAAGGGTGACTATGGAGCCAGGGAGCCGGGAGGGCTCTGCTCCCCGGGCCGTCTGCTGACCTCCAGAGGCCGGGGGTCTCTGCAGCCAGTAGGGGCTAGGCAGTTGGGTGGCTATGAGCCAGGTGGTCAGTGCCTCGGGAGCCAGAGGGCGAGGCAGACGCAGGCAGCTGCACCCCCTTCTCCGCCCCTGCAACCTGCTCCCTGGGTCCTGTGTGCCCTCGCACCCCACAG
>NW_006204543.1:261927-269194 GCF_000334495.1 Tupaia belangeri chinensis | reverse complement strand
CTGCCTCCTTGTCCTGCCCACCCCTGCCCCCGCCCCACCCCTGCCCCCCAGTCCCCAGCCCCACTTCTCTCCCCTCCCCTGCAGCTGCAGCTGGAGAAGCTGAAGGGCGAGACCCTGGGCGTGGTGGTGGTGGAGTCGGGCTGGGGGTCCATCCTGCCCACCGTGATCTTGGCCAGCATGATGAACGGCGGCCCGGCCGCACGCTCAGGGAAGCTGAGCATCGGGGACCAGCTCATGTCCGTCAACGGCACCAGCCTGGTGGGGCTGCCCCTGGCCACCTGCCAGGGCATCATCAAGGTAAGGGGCCGCTCGGCCCTGTGCGAGGGACCATGAGCTCCCGCCCCGTGACTATGAGCATGCAAGCCCCCCATGACCCCTAACACGTGAGGCGTCCCCCCCTACCTGGACCGTGAGCACACAAGGCCCACCGCCGCACCCCGTGACCACGGGCGCGCAGGGCCCAGACCCACCAGCTGCTCATGACAGACTGGACGCTTGAGCTGAAGCCCAGTGCGTGGGACGTGTGTCGTGAGCAAAGTGCGGGTCCCAGAACCCTCGAGGACATGCTCTGCCTGACCCCGCTGCCCACAGGCTTTCTGAGGGTGGCCCCCACGGAGGCTGGTGGACGTCCCAGCTGCCCAGGCTGGGTCTGCAGACCCCGGTGCATGTGACTGAGCTGCACCCTTTGCTGGGACTCCCCAGGCTGGCACTGAAGTCTCAGTTCTGTCAGCCCCTTGTCCAGGCGGGTGGCACCAGATGTGGGCTGAGGCAGGTGTCCCTGGACAGGAGCCACCTGTGCCAGAGGGGCGGGCACAGGAAGGCTCAGGGCCTCCGTGCCTGGCTGCCCCCAGAGTGCCACAGACCCTGGCTCTCCTGTGGCAGTGGCTCCTGGGACCATCCCTCCCTGCTGGGGCCCGTTTGGACCTCGCTGTGCTCTGGGTGCTGGAGGAAGCAGCCTGCTCTGCCCACCCGAGAGGCGGCAGGCGCCTCCCCCGTGGTCGGGCCCTTGGAGTGACGCAGTGTCTGCCCAGCAGTGAGCGGCCCTAGACAGACATGGGGGCGGCCTCAGCAGGCCCTCCTGGGACTCGGGCTCTATAGGCCCAGCCCGACTCTGGGTCTTCCTCCCACCTCGCTGGACCCCCAGCTGTGCCTGGGGACGCCCGCTGCCATCAGGCCCTAGCAGGGCTGGCTGGCCACACAGTCGTCAGTGCCCCTGGGGTTCCCTTGCCCAGCACGAGAGGCTATCGTAGAGCGTGTGGCTTTGTGGGAGCGTCCCCACGGTCAGCCGCACGGCAGCCCTCCCATGAGCCCACCGGCTCTGCAGGACAGTGCTTGGGGCTGCTCCAGGGGCTGTGGGTCAGGATGTGGCCAGTTGGGGCCCAGTGGCCCCGGCGGGGAGGGGCACAGCTCTGCCAGAGTGCGTTCTGCCCTCGCCCCTGGTGGTGGGTTTCCGCCCTGCCTAACACTGCCCCTCTGTGCAGGGCCTGAAGAACCAGACGCAGGTGAGGCTGAACATCGTCAGCTGCCCCCCTGTCACCACTGTGCTCATCAAGAGGCCAGACCTCAAGTACCAGCTGGGCTTCAGCGTGCAGAACGGGATTGTGAGTGCCGCCCGGCCGGGGCACTGTGGGGAGGGCCCAGGCAGGCGTGTCAGTGACTCCCGGGGCAGGGCCAACTCTGGCCAGGCAGGAGATGGGCCCTCGCAAGCCCACCCCGGCACCTTCTCGAGGAAACCGTTCTTGGCAAGTGTCTGCTTCAGAGGGGCCACGGGCGCTCTGGGCACAGGAGTTCTGACCCACGTCCAGGTGGCCCCAGACTGGCCACATAGGCCCAGACAGCCACTCCTTGACTGCCCATGTGTTCTCCAAGGTGGCCAGCTGACCCCTTCAGGACACCTGCCGTGTAGGCTCTGCAGGCGGAGGCAGGAGGGCTGCCTGGAGGAGGGGGCACTGGACCCAAGTGTCCTGCCAGAAATCCGTGCCCGACCTCGGAGGGGCTCAGTCCAGACTGCCCCAGGGTGTGCGTTGCCAGCTCAGTCCCTGACCTCGTCTGAGCCCAGCTGTGGGAACGCCAGCTGACCCCCTGGCCCCAGAGGAAGGCTCGTGGCCTCGGAGTGGGCATGCAGGGCCTCGGGGCCACACTGTGAAACCAGCCCAGAACGGATGGGCCAGGAGAGGTGGGGGTGGCCGAGGACACCCGGGAAAGGGTGTTTCCCTGTAGCAGTCAGCACAGGGCCGGGCCCGCCCTCGTGGCCAGGCAGACTTGCTGTGTGACAGCCAGCTCTGCCCGCACTGCCTTAGCATCTGTTGGGCGCTTGGGCTGCCAGCTGCTGAGGAGGGGCACGGGCAGGTCGGTAGACCTTGCCGAGGGTCTTCAGGCCGTCCGAGGCTGCCCTGCCATTCCTGCCCCGTGCCGGCCCCCGCAGCTCAGCAGCCCACAACAGACGTGGGGGGCTGGGGGCTCCTGGTGGTCCAGTGGGTGCACAGCACAGACAGCAGTGGGCACCTGGCAGTGAAGGGCACTGCCCAGTTGGGAGCCCGGGCGGGGCTCGATCTCTCCGGGTCTCCGAGGTCGGCATGGAGGCAGGCGTGACTGCTCAGCGCATGCTGCCGGGCAAGGCCTGCCGCGTGTCTGCCTGGGCGCTGGCTGGCCGGGGCCTCCCTGGCCCTGCCACGCCGCCCTGTATGGCCTAGGCTCAGGCAGCCACGTGGCTGCTTAGGGGCTCTTCCCATTCACGCGCCGTGCCCAGGCCCAGCCGTGTCCCTCCCACCCTGGCCGGGGCGGACTCAGCACCCACGCCCTGCAGGCAGCCTGGGGTACACAGCCTTTCCTTCCGGCGGCTCGGGTACTCGCGTCCTTCTGCTGCCCCGCCTGGCCTGGTCTAGACTGGGAAGTGCGGGGCCCAGTCTCCCCTGCCGTGTTGCAGCCCTGGGTCGCAGGAGCTGTTGTTGTTGGGGCTGTCATTCACAAGCAGCCCTGGCCAGGATGGGCCCTTGGTCTGTGCCCTCCCCAACCACATGCAGCACCTGTCTGGAGCACAGAGGCTGGCACTGAGAGGCTCAGGAACCATGGGTAGCCACACAGCCAGTGAGCTGGGAACAGCCACAGGGAGCGGCAGGTCAGGTTTATCCTGGGTCCTGCTGGTGGCCGAGTCCTGGAGGGGGGTGGGGGAGAACCCACCTGCAGAGGCGCAGGCCGGGAGCCTCCTTCCTCAGGAGCGCCTCTAGAGAGGAGCAGGTGTCGGCGTAGCATCCACAGCCCTGTGGGAGCTAGCTACACCTGCTGTGAAGGCCGGTGACTCCTCACCGGAGCCCAGGATGCGGGCCTGGGGCCTTCCACGAGGCTTCATCCTGCCGGTGCCACGTAACTGCACGGCGGCTGCCTGCCCACTGACTGGGCACGGGGTGGCGTGGACTGGGGCTGACCGGCCTGTGCTCTCTGCCTAGATTTGCAGCCTCATGAGAGGGGGCATCGCCGAGCGGGGTGGTGTCCGCGTCGGCCACCGCATCATCGAGATCAACGGGCAGAGTGTGGTGGCCACAGCCCACGAGAAGATCGTCCAGGCCCTGTCCAACTCGGTCGGAGAGGTGAGGCCCATCAACGCCCAGCGGTGCCTCGGCCTGCCTCCCCCACGACCCGCATGCTTGGAGAGCCTCTGGGATGAGCCCCCTGTGGGGAGCACGGGCCCTGGGCTGCTCCCGGGACCTCTGAGGGCCAGCGGGCACTCACTGGGCTGCCCAGCTAGACGAGCAGGTGCCATGGGCTGACCTGTGTGGCTCTGTCCTGGTGGGCCTCAGGTAGAGACCACGGGGCCTGTTTGGCACTGCCCACCTGCCCACTGCGGACCACCCTGAGCTCTGGGAGCTGCGCTGTGGGGGCCCCCTGCCTGTTGTCCCCCTGCCACAGGGCCTGGCCACTTGGCTGTGGCCCCCGGCTTTCAGCACCGTGTCTGCGGGCAGGGTAGAGCCATGGCTTCCTCCAGTCCATGCAGACAGGCCAACTCGGGTGAGGGCATGGCAGAGCCCTGAGCCCAGCACATGGGGAGGCCTCGCCCCGTGAGGGCGTGTCTGTAAGGGTCTCACAAGTGGCTTGGTGTGAGGTGTGGGTCTGAATGACTGACGGATGTGAGTGGGTGTGTGCGAGGGGTCCACTGAAGTGTGTGGGCTGGAAGCAGAGGGCCCAGTGCATGCCGCAGCGTGGGGGCAGCAGCGGGTTGCTCTTGGGTAGAGGCTAGGTGGCACCATGAGCCCCTGCAGATGGCGTAGGTGAGAAGGTCCGGGGGCCTGCGTGGTCCCCAAGGCCAGCAGCCACACCCTACGGCAGAGCTGTCCCCAGGGAGGGCCGGGTGTGGGCCCTGGCGCCCAGCTCTGCGTGCGGCCGAGGTGGAGTTGTGTGCCGTCTACCACGCTGAGCACATGGGGAGGTTGTCACTGATGACACAGCAGCTCCGCTGGCCCTGGGCGAGTGTCAGAGGCGCAGTGGGCAAGGGCTCCCCGATGAGGGCCGGCAGGGGTATGCGGGAGGACGGGCCTGGCGACCTGGGGTCGAGGCAGGCCACCCAGGGAGTGTGCTGCCCTGGACGGCAGGCACGGAGTGGGGCGAGCTGCCTGCTCCCGCTCCCAGGGGCCCACGTCTCCCTCCCGGGGCTCTCTGGGCAGGAGCACAGTCACACCTGCCCCTGGGAGCCTCACTCCCAGCCCAGGGGGCGCGAGGGAGCCAGGTCCAAGGCCGTCTGCTCACTGACCACGAAGGAGGGGAGTCTTCTCCCACCCCCCCACCCCAATGCAAAGCCCTTGCTGGCGGGCTCCCCAGAGGCCTTGCCTGGGCGGTGTGTGTGTGTGTGTGTGTGTGTGTGTGTGTGTGTGTGTGTGTGTGTGTGTCTGCAGAGAGCCTGTGCTCAGGCCTGGCGGCAGCCCAAGCTCAAAAACTAGTGCCTGACCCCCGAGGTGGCCTTCCGTGTGGTCTCCAGGGCCCCGGCCATGGACCCTGCCTCCGGCCTGTGCAGCCAGGGCAGGGCAGGGGGAGGAGGCCCCGCCGGGTCTGCGAGCTCCTTGTCACCCACGTTGTCACCTGGGCTTGGCCCTGCGGGGTCATCGGGTGCTGGGCTCACGGGCACATGAGCCTGTGTGACCCCAGCTACGTGTGGTAGAGGCCACGGGGTGTGGTGGCTAGGTCATCCCGAACGAGGCCAGTCCGCGGCTCAGGTGGCGTGGGCAGCGTGTGCTCTCGGAGCCCGGGGACGGGCGGCGGCCAGCTCAGCGCTCTCTTGGCAGATCCACATGAAGACCATGCCGGCCGCCATGTTCCGGCTCCTGACCGGGCAGGAGACCCCGCTGTACATCTAGCCCAGTGCCTGCCGCGGGGTGGACACCAGCACCGGGACTGCCCTGGCCCGCGCCTCGCCGGGACACTGCTCCCGAGGGCGTGCCCTCGTCCCCACTTTTTTCTTGCCAAAAAGGGGTCCTTGTGAGCCTGTGGACCCTCACCCGGCCACGTTCGGACTGCTGTCCTCGCGCCTGACGAGGGCCCGGCCCTCAGTGTGGGCGCAGCATGCTGTCCCAAAGCCGTGGAGAGGGGACACGTATCTCGGGCAGCCCTCTGGGCCGGGATATCCGGGGTGCCTGGGGGCTGTCACTGTGGGACCTCAGGACCGCAGCGAAGCCAGGGGTCGGGAGGCGAGACTCGGTCTTCCCTGGAGGAAAGGTGGTGGCCATGGCGTGGGCCCTTGGCACTACTGTCTGCCCGTTCTGACTGTGGATGTCCCTGGGTGTCCCTCTCTCTCCCTGGGCCACGGGCACGCGCCCATACCCGCTCCCTCACACGGAGAATGGATGCAGGCCCTCGGTGTGTGTGGCGCTGTGGCCGGGCAGTACTAGGATGTGAAGGTGGCGCCAGGCATGGATCCCTGTGCGTGCCCTTCTGTCTGGAAGTCCCCGTGGCCCAGGCCCAGGGTAAAACGCGGACACTCAGGCAGCGTGCCCCACAGTCCCCGCCCAGGGCTCGGGCGCCGAGGGTGACCGTGTGTTGCATGCTGCCGGCCACAGGACTTCGGTCCCGTCGCTAATAAACCTGCCTCCTGATGAACGCGTACGTGTGGCTGGTCTGTGGGCCGTGCCCGGTGCCTGTCCTCATTCCCCTCCATCCTGTGCCCGTGCGGCTGGCATTGTGGGGACCCGGTGTTGCTGAGGGTGGAGCGCTCTGCCACCTCCTGGAGCCCAGAGCTGCAGACGGCTGGCTAACGGCACAGGGACAGCAGGGTCCTGGGCTCCCCAGGTCAGGGTTACACTGCTCTGGGCAAGGCACGCGCCACGTGGCACGGCTGGGCCCGCCCTGCTGCCTCACCACCCTGCCGGGACCCGTGGAGCTCTGCGTGGCCCGGCTGGTGTACTCGTCATATGTCACTCAACTTTCTTGGGGCCACTACCTTGGTGCAAGCTGGCTGGGAGGCCCGGGAGCCCGGCTGCGGTCAGAGGCCTGGACTCCCTCTTGGCCCCAGCCGTGAGCTCCGCGAGGCGGCCCTCCCCTGCTGGCCCTCTCCCGGGAGTCGCAGAGGCCGCACCCCGGCAGCTCCGTCAGGAGAGGGGGCAAGGCTGCACCCTCCTGGTCGGTCTCCCCATGAAGCCACGAGAGCAAAACGAAGCACTTCGCTAAGAAACAAAAACGCCAGCCAGGGATGGCCACCCCCTGGGGCTGTAAAGGTCACCCATATAGAGCTGAGGGCAGGGGTGCAGTGGTAACAAAACCAGACGCGTGTGGGCGAGGTCTCGGGTTCGAGTCCTGGGACCACCCTGTACGCGCCAGGTACTCAGTGTGTGTTATGTGGCCTGGCTGAGACGGGGACTGCACTGAGAAGGCCCTGCTTGTGGGGGTGGGATCTGTATCTTAGGACAAATGACACTGTTTAGTTTTGCTCTAGGGCATGTCAGTCACTGGAGGCAGAAGTGAGAAATCACCCCCAGGGGGATGGCTACGCTGCAGTCCCTTCTCCAGTCTCCTCTCGGGATTTGGGCATGCACACACACGCACCAGGTGTGTTTCCCAAGCTGCCGGGTCTGGGACCGGGACCAGGACCATGCAGTCGGCTCGGTGGGATCCAGCTGCCTTGACCCCACATCACTGGCTGGCCTGAAAAAGCATCCCGAGTAGCAGAGGAAAGAGGCCTTCCTCAGGAGCCCGGCTGTGCTATGTGCCTGACCAAGGTGAGTGGCCAGGGTGACACCGGGCTGGTGGGAGCTGCTCTCCAGAGACCCAGGGAGTACGCTGGACG
>NW_006204543.1:257534-261600 GCF_000334495.1 Tupaia belangeri chinensis | reverse complement strand
CCGTGCTGGCCCCCTCCCGGGAGTCGCAGAGGCCGCACCCCGGCAGCTCCGTCAGGAGAGGGGGCAAGGCTGCACCCTCCTGGTCGGTCTCCCCATGAAGCCACGAGAGCAAAACGAAGCACTTCGCTAAGAAACAAAAACGCCAGCCAGGGATGGCCACCCCCTGGGGCTGTAAAGGTCACCCATATAGAGCTGAGGGCAGGGGTGCAGTGGTAACAAAACCAGACGCGTGTGGGCGAGGTCTCGGGTTCGAGTCCTGGGACCACCCTGTACGCGCCAGGTACTCAGTGTGTGTTATGTGGCCTGGCTGAGACGGGGACTGCACTGAGAAGGCCCTGCTTGTGGGGGTGGGATCTGTATCTTAGGACAAATGACACTGTTTAGTTTTGCTCTAGGGCATGTCAGTCACTGGAGGCAGAAGTGAGAAATCACCCCCAGGGGGATGGCTACGCTGCAGTCCCTTCTCCAGTCTCCTCTCGGGATTTGGGCATGCACACACACGCACCAGGTGTGTTTCCCAAGCTGCCGGGTCTGGGACCGGGACCAGGACCATGCAGTCGGCTCGGTGGGATCCAGCTGCCTTGACCCCACATCACTGGCTGGCCCTGAAAAAGCATCCCGAGTAGCAGAGGAAAGAGGCCTTCCTCAGGAGCCCGGCTGTGCTATGTGCCTGACCAAGGTGAGTGGCCAGGGTGACACCGGGCTGCTGGGCGCTGCTCTCCAGAGCCCCAGGGAGTACACTGGCAGGGCGGCGCTGGTCCCTCACACCCAGGACCAGGCCTTGTCCAGAAGCCCAAGGGGCAGCTATGGGCACCGCGTCGCTCTGGCTAGACCTCGGAGACGCGGAGGCAGGAACCCCATTTATTAGACTTGTGTTAGGACACCTCGCGGAACGGAAGGCGCCCCGTCTCGCTGTACGAGCAGGTCTCTGCATGTCCTCCCTTTCAGTGTCCGGGCCAAGATGGGGTGGGAAGAGCAGGCTGGATCCACGCTGTCACACGGTCTGTGTGGCGCTGTCTGCACGTCCTTATTCTGTGGAGCTGGCTCTGGGGCCCGCCTATGCCTCAGCCCGTGAGTCCCAGTGGGTGCAGCCCCATCAGGTACTAGTGTGGGGAGAAGCCCGGGCCTGGCCCGCCCGGGGTGCCCTCCCAGCAGCCATAGCCGACTCAGGTACCCGAGAGGGTGCAGAGAGGGCACCGGGAGGTGGGGTCTGCTCCCCTCCTGGACCCCACAGGGCTGCAGCACCAAACTGGCGGATCCAGGGCCCCGAGTCCCCGGGGCCCTGAGCAGGGGAATGCAGGGCAGAGCTGCTATGAGGGCAAAGGCGGTCAGGTGGGCGCAGCGGTGAAGGAGTGCCTGGGGACGGGTCTGAGGCTTCGTGGCTCAGCCCTGCAGGGCGGCATGCCCAGGGAAGGTGCCCAGGCGGACAGCAGAGCAGGTCAGGGGCAGGAGGGGCAGGGAGAGATCCGAGCAGTGGGCGCAGTTCTCCGGTGGCCCGGCCAATGCCCTGGGAGGACCTGTGAGTAGTCCTGCCTGGCCCGAGGAGCACGGGGTCTCCGTGCGTGGCCCTGAGGCACATGGCCCCACACAGCGACGCCACGGAAGACGTCATGAGTTGGGCCAGGGCGCTGGGTGTCTGCCCGCTTGTGTCTGGGGAGGCCACCCTGGGAAACCGCTGTTGTCCTGTGGGGACACGCTTCCCGGGGCTCCAGAAGCTCTCGCTGGACAACGCGGGGAGCGGATGTCCCGTTTCCTGGGCAGATGAAGTGCTCACAAAGGCGTCACTAGCATCTCGTGGACAGTTAGCGTTGTCCCCACAGGCCAGGTCCCGGCCTGGGGGACCGTCTGAGAGGAACACGAGTGTGGCGAGCACAGTGCCCGCAGCCATGGTGCCAGCTGCGTGGCTGCTCAGGGCATGCGGGAGTCTCCACGGGCACTGGCTCATGGGGTCCTGCTGCTCAGGGCACTTCCCAATGAGCTGATGGGGCAGCCCCCGGGGCTCCAGGCTCTGCTCACAGCGACAGGCCAGACGGCAATACCCTGAGTCTGCCCCTGGGTGAGGGCAGAGAGAGCCCAGGAGGAAGCGGGAAGACCCAGGACACTGACGGGGTTCCTCCAGGCGCCACCGTGCAGACCACTGTCTCCTTGCAGGGTCAGAGCCAAACCAGGGTTTGGTGACAGCAACGTGGCCAGGAGAGAAGAGGTCCCGCGGCCTCGGGATGGCACGCCGCGCTGGTAAGGGATCTGCTCCTGCTGGCGGGCAGCCGTGCTGCACTGCAGCCCCATCAGCTCCTGCCAGGTACCCCCATAGCGTGTGCTGTGGACACGGGTTGTGGGATGGGAGGACACGTGCTCTCTGGGCACACAGGCCTGTGTGACCCCGGGGGCCTCTGCCCACCAGGAGCTGAGCGTAGAGGTGGCAGCATCTGGCCACGAGGTCCCATCTCGGCCCGTGACCGCCTTACACGAGGTCCAGGATGCTGGCCCTGCAGACAGCCTCGTCAACAGGGCGCTGCCTAGAGGTGCCAGCTGCCAGCCGCACCTCAGCCGGGAGGTCACGGTGCCCGCGTTCCTGGAGCTTGGCCTCCACGCCCCGCTGTCCGCTAGTGAATGCGGCTGCCGTCTGCAGACCGTGTGTAGGCCTCTGGCTGTCGGTTAGCTTCCTGGGCGTCCAGGTCCCCGGGAGGTGACGGTGACCAACAGGCAGCCACAGCAGAGCACGAGGCAGGAACTGCAATCGGGGCAAGAGGGGTTGCCAGCGGCTGGAAGCTGTTCCCTGAGACAGAGGGCCAAGCCGGCCAGCAGCTGGCAAGGCCCTGCCTCTGGGTCCCCACCCTCCATGACCGAAGGTCCAGGCGGGCAAGCAGAGTGGGTGCCCAGGACTAATGGGCCAGCCTCCTGCAGGGCCCGGCCTCCCCACCTGCCCTGCCCAGGCCCTTCCCCAGGGTCTGGTCACCTGCCTGGCAGAATCAAGGTGCACAGAGACAGGGCCCCCTGAAGGCCAAGCTTGGGAAGTGGGGCAGCGAGACGCCAGCCCCAGCCTCGCACAGGACCGCAGGAGGAAGCGGCCCCTTGGCACCTGAGAGGGCGGCTCCAGGCTGCCTACCGTGATGCTGCGGCACCCGGTCGCAAGTTCACTGGTCATCTTGCATGTTACGGTGGCCCAGCGTGGGGAGGCCACGCGGCACCATCCCACCCAGGCAGCCCTGAGTCAGGGAGCATTTCCCGTGGGTAGGGCGAATGCACACAGCTGGCCAGTCTGCCCTGGGGCTTTTGAGGGCCATGAGTAAGCCGGGCCATTAGACACGAGAAGCTGTGACAGTGGCGTGGGCCTCAGTCCCAGGAGGAAGGTGCCGGCCCCTGTGAGGTGCAGAGGCTCAGCAGTCCGGCCTATGTGGGGGAGGGAGCAGGAGACGGCACCGCGGCCTGGACTGCACGGGAGGGCAGCCCCGCCCCCACCCACTGCCCAGTGGGGGCATCTCCCCTGGCCCTGAGTGGCCCTGATGGGTCCCTCGAGGTCCAGGCTGCATGGCAGGGTCCATGGGGAGCCGTTACTTTGGCCAGAGGATGAAGACAGTGCACATGGAGGGGAGAGGCCTCCTGGGCCTGGAGAACCCTGGGGGCCAGCAGCGGTGGGCTCTGAGATGACACAGGCAGAGGCCACCGGGTGGGGGCCAGCGAGGACACGGACGGAGAGCCCACTGGGCGGGGCTGATTACCACACGGACGGAGAGGCCACCAGGCGGGGCGAGTGAGGACACGGACACAGAGGCCACCAGGCGGGGCGAGGGCAAGGACCTGGACAGAGAGGCCCCCTGGCGGGGCCAGCGATCCTCGCTCGCCCCGCCTGGTGGGACCGGTGGCGGGGCGGGCGAGGACACGGACGGAGAGGCCCGCTGGTGGGACCGGTGAGGACGCGGACAGAGGCCACCAGGCGGGGCGAGCGAGGACGCGGACAGAGAGGCCACCTGGTGGGACCGGTGAGGACGCGGACAGAGGCCACCAGGCGGGGCGAGCGAGGACGCAGACAGAGAGGCCACCGGGCCGGCGAGGACCAGGGAGGAGG
>NW_006204543.1:253274-256795 GCF_000334495.1 Tupaia belangeri chinensis | reverse complement strand
GGCGAGCGAGGACGCGGACAGAGAGGCCACCGGGCCGGCGAGGACACGGATGGAGAGCCCACCGGGCAGGGCCGGCGACCATGTGGGAGCAGAGCCCTCCGGGCAGGGCCAACATGTACAGAGCTGCAGCAGCCCACAGCACCAGGCCCACCTGTGAAAGGCACGCCCAGGAGGCCCGTCTCTGCCAGCCCAGGGCAGACGTGCAGGGCCCAAGGGGCCTCCCCTCCTAGCTTCACGTCATGACTCAGGGTACAGGGCTCACTGACGGGGACCGGCCAGACAGCCATCAGGGCCCACGGGGCAGACCCTGAGCCTGACGTGTGGGACCGTGCCTCAGAGAGGATGGGGCAGAAGGCCCTGCGGGCGAGACGCTCCTGAGGTTTGAGAACCAGCAGCGCCGCTGTGCACAGAAGACTCGACGGGCCTTCCCGGTGAGCTGGCAGCTGCGTGATGAGGGAAGTGGAGGGGATGTGGCCCGGACACAGGAGGCCTGCCAGGCCCCTGCCGCTGCGGACTCCAGGCCACTTCTGCTGGGCACACCACCGAGGCCAGGCTCTGGGTCCTGGTCGGGGCTCCATCACTTCCAGCTCAGAGAAGTCCCTGCACGGGCACCATGACCAGCGCCCCACCGTCACTGCTGGCACCGTGCCCCACCCCAGGACTGCGCGAGGGCAGCACTTGCCCCTGCCACGGCCCGGGCTCCCAGGGCAGGTGGGCCCCGCCCACTCACTGTCCGCATTTCCTGGCTGCTGCACGCATGGCCGGGGCATCTGGGCTCTGGCTGTAGGACACACCCCGCCAGGCATCGGCTTTGCTGGCCCTGCCCAGGCCAAGGCAGAAGGCAGCCGTACAGCTCGGGCCAGCAGTGCAGGCTGGCGGCCCGGGCCAACAGGCCTACAGTGGCCTAGCTCCAGGGCTCCAGGTCCCCAGCACGAGGGGTCACCACCCAGAGACAGGCACGCACAGCCAGCCATACCTGCAGCAGCGGTGGGGTTGCTGGGGGAGTGGGTCCCGTGCCTGGGACCTGGCTGTGCCCTTGTGCCCAGGTTGGCGCCTTTGGAGGAGACAGCAGGGCGCCGGTGGGACTGCTAGGCCCTGGCCTGTCATGGCCCTCGGAGGCTGTGAGGCACGCATTGAAGGCCACCACCACAAGAGAAGGGCCACATCAGAACCACGGCCATGGGGCCACAGCATAGGACGGCACCTGCCTTCGAGGCCCAGCCCAGATGAGCCGGGACCCTGGGACACCGGGCAGGCCTCCCAAGGGTCACTCCGAGGAGGGCACCGTGGGCTCCTCTCCTGTGTGTGCTCCCTGCTCCCGAGCCATGAGCTGACTGTGCTATGGCGTGGCAAGGCCTTCCCCTGAACCTCACCCCTTCCCAGCCGGGACAGGGACTTGGGAAGTCAGTACGTGGCCACCGCACGTGGGCCAGAGGGAAGACTGGTGACATCGCTTCTGGGCCTGCCAGCCTGCAGCTGTCCTGTGATTGGTCCAGGCCCAGTGCTGGTCCGTTGGGAGAACAGGACAGGACAGACCAGACCTCATGCACACACTTAGGGCTCCTTCCCTTTCGCGACACCGCCAGATTGGTGGGAAACAGCTGAGAGATCGCAACGCAGGAGTGGAGAGACTGTAAATGAGAAGGAAAACTCGAAAATTAGCACATGGGAGAGGCACTGCTGACAGGAGGTGTGAGCAGAGTGCGCCCCGCAGCAGGGGAAAGGAGGTGCCTTCGCAGTCCGCCGGCTCTGACCGCTCTGAAATCAACCTACAGAAAGGTGCGAAAGCCCTACAGGAGGATAAAGGGCCACGGACATACACTGGGGGACACGCGTGGAGGGTGTGCCCTGCACACAACGTCCTCAGGTGCACCGGGGCACCCCGAGCTCCCTGGGGACTGCGGCAAGGTGGGGGAAGCACCCTTCCGTCGGTGCGGGAAGGCCCACGTGGCTCTCAGCCCGTGTCTTCCAGAGCGGTCTGAAGTCCGTGGCTGTGGCCGGATGGGCCGGCTTCGCACAGGAGGGTACTGCTCTCGCATCTCCGCAGGGCCTTGGGAAGACAGGTGGTTCTGACACGCTTAGGGATGGGGCAGGCCCCGGTCCAAGAGCACGAGGTGGGAAAGAGCTGCTCCAGACTACGGCCGTGGAGACCACTCCTGGCCTATGGCAGGCGGAGGGCACACCACAGAGGGCACAGGACCGCAGGACGGCCTGTGTGGCACCGCCCGCCAGCTGTGGGCTGAGAGCTGGGGCCCGCGTGGAGGACAGTGGGTGGAAGGGAAGGCACCACCAGAGCCTCCCTCCCCACAGCGAGCCCAGCCAGCACCGCCTTGGAGACCCGAGGGTGCCTCACACCTCGGCTGCGCCCGGCTGTGCAGGGCAATGGCCTGAGGAGGCCGCATCCCCGCTCCACCTCTGACCTGGGGCTGCCCCTCAGCAGGTCCCTGCCCCCCACCAGGATTCGAGTGTGGGCAGCACCAGGGGACCTGCAATATGGAGGGGCCAGACCCCCATCCACAGGACGCAGCCTGGGCAAACCACGCCCTGGGCGGCCCTGGGACAGCTGCTGGACGCCCCAGTTTGGACAGTTTCTGACGGCCCCTGGGGCAGCCAGAGGAAGGACGAGGTACTGCTGACCCCCACCTGGGGTCCTGGGCCCAGAGCTCCCTGGGGACGCCCCACCCATTTCCCAGATGTCGGCCAGGTGGGGAGGGGGACAGAGCACTGGGGGCTCTACTGGGGTGCTGTGGGGACTTGGAGGGAGCAGAGGCCTCTCCTTCAGGACCAAGGGGGAGAGCCAGCGTCAGCAGGCGGTTACCTGGGTGGCTGCAGCCAGCCGTGCTGGCCAGGTCCCCAGGGCTGGACACGGTCACCTGCCGCTCGGTGCTTGCAGCCTACTGCCGGGCACACAGGTGAGGGGACCGGAGTCAGCGGGGCTGGCGTGTCACAGCAGCCCCTGGTGACATAGGCCAGCTGAGCTTCCTCCCAGTGGCCAGAGCTGAGGCCGCACACCCACAGCTTCACGCCTCTGCACGCGCTTTCCTCTGAGACAGCATGCACCGGGTCCCACCTGAGCATGCCTGTGCCCATGGGTGCCAGGAGTCCTTGGGGTGCTGACCCAGGTCCTTCCCACAGTCCCGGCACCGTGAGCTGTCACCTCCACCCTGACGAGGTGGGGTGAGCCCTTTCTCTAACGAGCAGCCAGACCGCCTGCCCAAGGCTGCGTGCCTTTGCCGGGGCACCGTGCCGCATGGATCCTGTCGCCCCAGGAGTGAGGCTGTGGGTCGAGTTGTCTGGCACAGGGTCCTGGCTCCCAGTGCTGGCACGTGCTCTCGGGGCCCGGAGCACAGCATGGGCATATGTGCGGGTCTGCGTGCAGCAAGTGCTGTCAGGAGCCGTTGTCCTGGGGGTGGGCAGCCCAGGAGCTCGCCCGGCCGCTGCCTCGATGGGCTCCTGTCCACCCAGCACCCCTGCCCCCCCCCCCGGGCTGCCTCCTCCTAGCCCCGGGGCTGCGACACTGT
>NW_006204543.1:249700-253041 GCF_000334495.1 Tupaia belangeri chinensis | reverse complement strand
CCCCCCCCCCGAGCTGCATGCTCCTAGCCCAGGGCTCGTGAACGTGGCACGCCCTGGCACACGTGGGGCCGGGTCCTGCTGGGCCCTCGCTCACCCAGATGCAACTTCTGCCACTTGCTCCATGTGGACTTGACCTTGGGCTGGGGCGGCCAGGGGAGCTGGAGCTCCCCCTCAGCCAGTGCCCGTGTCCTCCACGGCCCCTGACGCCAGGCCAGCCCTCGTCAGAGGTGCACAAGGGGCGCCCAGGGCCACCAGAGCAAACCCCGGGCCTGCGTGCATGTCAGGGTCACACGGGGCAGAGTGGGGAGCACCTCTCCTCACACAAGCATCGCTCACTGGCTCCAGAGGAGACAGCTCAGGGACACCCGTCACCCCGGTGAGCAGGCCTCCCTGGGGGGAAGTGCGGTCCAGTCCGCGTGGTGCTACACACAGGTGAGGTGGGAGGGGGCACTGTGCAGCAGACGGGCATGGCACTCTGCACTGCGGGCTCGCGGCGCCCTGTGGGGAGGAGCTGAGTGAGGTGCCACCAACCTCGGCTGGCTGGTGCCACTGGAATTCAAGAGCTGCCAGCGTTTAGGCAAACAAGCCCCGTTCCCTCAATCCCGTTAGGGACTGTGCTGCTGGGCTGGGCAGGGGGCAGTGGTGATGCCGCAGGCCTCAAAAGCACCCTGCTCGTGCCTGGCCCGGTGAGACAGGTGGCTCCTCCGTCCCTTCCTGGGCTCCTGTGGGGCCCACTCCGCCTTTCTCAGGGCCTCTGGTCTCCTGCACCCCCCACACGCATCCACCTGAGCGGCCCCAGCCCCTCCGAGTAGGCCAGGACCACGGTCAGAGGTGCTTTCAGTTTATTTCTTTCACAGACACCCGCAGGGTCTCCACGGCACTACCCACCCTCACAGCGGGCCCCGGGGAGTCCCCTCCACTGCTGGGTCTCAGCCCACCCACCAGTACAGAGCATGGCCGGGGGTGACGGACCTGGGGACCTGTGCTGGTCCGCGGCACAGCCAGGCTGCTGTCCCCGTGCACTGAGGCCGAGGCCTGGGGCTAAGATGGGCAGTGGGCACAGGGGCCCAGGACCTACCGCCCTGGCCGGGGGTTCTCGGGAGCAGGCCTCACCTGGCTGGCAGGGGTTGGGCCCACCACGGCCTCGTATGGTGGGGGAAGCTCTGCGGGGGACGGCAGGCTGGGGCTGGTGGGGCCGGCATCTTGTAGAGTGTGGAAGGGGCAGGCAGGGGAGCCCAGTGGGGGGTGCCTGGGGGCAGAAGCATCAGGTGAGAGGCAGTGAGGACACCCGCCCAGTCCCCGGAGCTGTCCCCCAGGGAAGCCAGCCTGGCTTTCATGCCATACTGCCTGCTCTGGCCAAGATGGGACACAGACCCGAGGTCACCTGCTGCTCAGCCCCGTGCCCCCCAGCATGGTCCCCCCTCAGAGCTGAGGACCCACCTCCGGGTGTCGGCGGGCGGCGTGCAGCTGTATTCCGGCGGGTAGTAGGGTGGAGGCGGGAGGGGCGGGACGAACCCATCCAGGTCCAGACTCTGGGGTAGGACAGTGCCCTGGGGGGGCACGCAGGCAGGGGGCCCCGACCGTGACCTCTGGGGAAGGAACTGGAAATGAGTGAGTTACGGGGGAGGCCAGACGAGCCTTGGGTTAGACTAGGCAGAACCATGGCTGGGTCAGGCTCGTGGCACCTGAGTAAGGGTGCCTCCAGGCCACCCCTGTGCCACCTCCCTGGAGCTCCCCCAGCTTTTCCAAATGCATGTTGTGGAGAAGACAGAGATGGAGAGGAAGGGGAGGGAGGCGGTGAGACAGATGGGGAGATGGAAAGGAAGCGGGGGGAAGAAGGGGGAGAGAGCTGTCCCCTGAGCACCGAACTGCATCATTCCAGTTCCCCCTTGGCCTGCAGAGCTCAGTGGTCACAGCCGTGTCCCGCTCACAGAGTCCACACACAGCCTCTTACTGAAGGGGGTGTGCACACATCTAAGTGTGTTTGGCTGTTGAGTATGTGTGCATTCCTATGCATGTGTCTCCATGAGTGTGGTATACGTGTGCCTAAGCACACACCTGCATTACTGTGTGCACACGTGTGTACATGCCTAAGTGTGTGCTTCTGTGTAAGGGTGTGGTGTGTATGTGTGTGTGCACCTGTGTACATGCCTAAGCATGTGTGTGCCCAAGTGCGTTTGTGTGTGCATGCACATGTGTCGGTGTGAGTGTGTACGTGCCTAAGCACATGCGTCTGTGTGTGCACCTAATTGTGTGGATGCATGCATCTGTGTGCGTGCATCAGTGTGTGTCTGGGTGCATGTGACCCTGCCCTGGCTGCGAGGCTCCTGCGAGCAGTGTTGTGGACTCAGGCAGCCAGGGTGGGCGATGCCCGGGGCCTGCAGCAGGTCCGGGGCTCGGGCTGGCAGTTCCTGTCCGAGCAGAACCCCCGCTCCTCTTACCAAGCATCCTGATGCCTGAGGAAGGTGCCCCGAGGGTGCCTGGGGCCGCGGCTCTGCCTGCTTAGGGCACCCGCCAGGGGCTGTCCAGAGGCAGCCATGAAGCAGGACTCATCCACCCGTGGGCGTGCCCCCACCACTGCGCTGGAAGGTGAAGGGTCCCCTCACATGATGGTGTGCTGGGCGGCCACTCACCATGCGCAGGACGTCAGAGGACACCACCTGCATGCAGCACGTGGCTGTGGCCAGTGCGCACACCACCGTGGACAAGACGTTGAGGGCACACACGCTGAGCAGGAGGTCCTATGGGGAGAAGCAAGTGTCAGCCTCAGCGTGGCTCGGGCAGGATGCAGGACTCTGTGTTCCCGTGTCTCCCCGTAATAAAATGGCTGTGTCGCAGGACTCCCGTGTAGTCGACTGTGGTTCGAGTCCTGAACCCGGGGGCTTAAACTCAGGCCAGGCATGTGTGCATGCGTGCCTAAGATCCCGAGAGGAGAATGGAGGACAAGGGATTGTGGCATGGCCATCCCCCTGGGGGGTGATGTCTCTCTGGTGAGCGCATGTGCCCCATAGCAAAAACCTCTCTGGGCACAGGAAGCGTGTGCTGCTCGCAGCCCTAACTCCTGTCCCCATCCCCCAGCTCATGTTGTGCCCTGGCAGATTTCAGTAGCTCCCAACTCCACTGGCAGAGGCTCCCGGCTCAGGGCCCCAGACCTCGCTCCATCATGGCCTCCTCGGCCCTGGCTGCCTCCTCACTAATCACCCAGTAGGCCCAAGCGTTTCCAGGTCTCCAAGCTGCCCAGGAGCAGGGGCTGTGGAAACCCGATCGGCCGGAGCAGTCCCCCAGGGGCTGGCATCTGGGGACATGGGGCAGGACGGCTACTTCCCTTGCCACCCACGGCC
>NW_006204543.1:229667-231146 GCF_000334495.1 Tupaia belangeri chinensis | reverse complement strand
ACGACCATTCATTCCCCTCTCACTACAGGCACCACCCACGGCCACTCCCCCCCACCACCACCACCCACGGCCACTCCCCCCTCACTACAGCCACCACCCACAGCCACCCCCCCACGGCTACTCCCCCTTTGATTCCTCATTCTGGGACCCCAGGAGGCTCGACTAGTCCCAGGTTCCTCGGGGCCCGTAGGGGAGCAGAAACTCATAGTGGCTTTGGGTTGGGTTGGGTTGGGTTAGATGAGGTTAGGTTAGAATTAGGTTCAGGTTAGGTAAGGTCAGGGTTAAGTTCAGTTAGGGTTGAGTTAGGGTCAGTTACAGTTCCGGTTAGGGTGACAGATCCCAAGGTGCTCAGAGAAGAGGCTTAATTGTCCCCCAGGGTTGTCTGCTGAAGTACCAGACGCAGGCCTGGGGACAGACAGGAGGGGGCTCCAGGCCCCACGAGGCCATCTAGGGGTAAGAAGAGGTCACAGTGGTTTTCCAGGTGCCACGCACGTCCCTCGTCCCTCGCTGGCTGGGAGGCTTGCTCCAGGCCGGACTGGGCCCACACACCCTCTGGGCCCCAGGTGGTGGTCAGGCGCCCACGGTGAGCGCACAGCTCAGCTCGTGTGCTTCGGTTCCCTGCTGTGAGACACTGAGGACGGAGAGTCCAAGTTCAATACAGAAACTGCCATCCGGGGTGCTGCCGACCAGCCAGCCTGGACTCTCCCCGGGCAGCTCGGGGGCAGCTCTAGCTGCGGACCCGTCGAGGCACACTTGCCCTCCTGCCAAGGGTGACGCTGGGCCAGCGAGGGGCCTGTGGGCAACGTGCCGGCACAAGGCAGCCCTCCCCACAGGGGTGGCCGTCCCTACAGGCGTGCTCTGCTTACGAGCTGGAAAACCGCCCCCGGGCCCCACCGAAGACCCTTGCCAGCAGGGAGTCCTCCAGTGCAGAGTGACCACGAGTGGCGTCCCCCGAGTTGTGAGCACTTGGTGATGACTGTGCCACTCACCACGGGGACACTGGGACCAGGGCACGTGGGGCTCTGTCTTCTCGAACATGGAGTCTGTGCTGTGGGAAGGGGCGTGAGACCAGAACCGAGCAAAAGCCTGTGTAAACAGCACACGCTCCAGCCGGCAATTAAGGGCTAAGAGTTCACTTTCATGCTCCAAGGGACCCCCAAGCCTCAGGAAAGGGATCTCAGAAATACAGGACAGACACGGAAACCTGCATAGCAACTTGCTAGCTAGAGGCGGGCGGAACAGAGCCTGCCAGCCAGTGCGGACGTTCCGAACAAGTGTGAGGAGGAGGCAGGGCAGCCCCCGCTACGAAGCTGGAGGTCGCAGTGAGCTCAAGAGGGACAGCCACAGGCCGCCAGCCCTGAAGAGGCACCCACTCTCCCGGGCCCAGCTGGGTAGAAACGCCTACTCCCCTGGTCACGGCTGAGGTAGACACCACTCTCCAGGGCCCAGCTGGGTAGAGACACTTACTCTCCCAGGCCC
>NW_006204543.1:224580-229636 GCF_000334495.1 Tupaia belangeri chinensis | reverse complement strand
GGCCCAGCTGCCGTGGAGACCCCTCTGTCCAGGGCCCAGCTGCCGTGGAGACCCCTCTGTCCAGGGCCCAGCTGAGGTGGAGACCCCTCTCTCCTGGCGTCCCTCAGGTCTTGCTTCCCTTTCACACCCGCCTCCTGAGCCTCGAACCCCAGCTCTGGTGGCCCCACCTCTCACGATCTCTTAGGTGCCTCGTGAGGAGGTTGACATGTCTTAGGTCATCCTCCCAGGTCAGGGAGTGTGGGCGCAGTTGGACGAGCCATCGGCCCCCCAGGTCCTTCCGGGAACTGCTGGACTTTGATCCCTGTGACTTTCCTGCCTGAGGTTTTCCATAGGAGCACGGGGAGACCACAGCCAGCGCGTGCCCAGAGCCTGAGCCTGCACTTCAGTGTCACCCAGGCTTCTCACGCCACTGTCCTCTCCTTGCGCTGCACACTTGGGAAACTGGTCCTGGGCCCCCACCGAGTGAAGGGGTGAGGAACGCCAAGGCCTTCGGGAGTAGGCCACCTCCCCCCACAGCCCGTCACCCCGGGAGCCGGAGGTGCCCCGTAGGCATCCCTGCTCCATCGCTCGCTGCCTGGCTTCATCAGCACCCCAGGGGCCGCAGCTGTACCGACCAGGGTTCCCTCTAGGCCCGGCTGTGCCAGGCTCGAGGGCGGTCCAGGAGCTGCCTGGCCGGAGTCAGTGTCGCTGTGGCAGCCACGGCTCCTCCCAGGGGCTGCGAGAGGGCCCCAGGACAAGGTGAGGTGGAAACCGTGGCCCCCTAGCCTGGGCGGCACAAGCCCGGACCACGGTGGGGTGCGCCCTGGGTGCGACCCCACCGGCCCCGCCCTGCTGCATCGTGACTCAGGGCTGCAGAGACCACACGGAGGAGGCAGGAGAAGGGTGCGCCCGCTCCTCCAACCCTCTGCCTGCTGCGCAGCCCAAGCAACACAGAGGACCGGCTGCAAACGCCTCCGACAGCAATGCCGCCCCCAGGCTCTCTGTGGTGCCTGCAGCTCCCTACGACATTCCAGGGCTCCCTGTGCACCCTGAGGACAACTTAGCAACGACCGCGGCCGCATCTTTGAAAGCACAGATCACAAGTCCATCGGGGAGAGCTTGGCTCCCTGTTACCCGCAGGGTAAACCCACTCAGGGTTTCTAGACAGAAATAAGAACTTGTAGGGAACGGAGCGCAGTCTTCCCCCTTATCCAAGGTCTCCCTGTGGTTCCCGTGCCCACCATCAACCACGATCTGAAAACAAGACGTGGACACTGCCAGAAGTGAACGACGTGAAAGTGAACTGCTCAGAGTAGGAGTAGGAGGACCTCGGGCCGACTCCGTGCCCGCCGGGACACCTGCTGCCCAGCGGGCCTGTGCTGGCTGCTAGCCACTTAGGCCACCCGACGGACGGTCTGTCGTAAACCAGTGTCCCCAGGGCCTGGCGCTGTCGCCAGCTCAGCCTCCCTTGGGGTCTGGGAACGTACCCCTGTAGCAGGGCGAGTGGGCAATACACAGTTCCCACTTTATACAAAAGGCCGGGCTGCGTGTGAGAGGCCGGGTGCCACATGTAGAATTCCGCCATGAGAGGTGACAAGGTCCCTTTCTCCAAATATCACTGTTTTGGTAAGGGTTTTGCCATAGGGCACCTGTATTTGCCAGAGAGAGAGAGAAGTGAGAAATGACCCTCTAGCGGGCATGGCCATGGCACAGTCCCTTCTCCATTCTCCTCCTGGATTTTGGGCACACACACACACACACGGGCCTGGCACAATTTTCAAGCCGCCAGGCCCAAACTGTGGCCAGCCATGTGGGAGTCCAGCGCCTTAGCCAGCATGCCACCTGCTGACCCCCCAAGTATCTTTCATCAGTTTTTGCTATCAGGCATGTGTGCTCCCCAGAGACAGAGAGGGGAAGTGACAAATCACCCCCGGGGGTGGTCACGCTGCTACCCTTTCTCCTCCATTCTCCTCTTGGGGTTTTGGGCACGGGAAGACATGTGTCCAGTGTGATTTTCAAGTGGCCAGGTCTGGGACTCGAACTGTGGAGTGGGATATGTGGTATCCAGCTGCCTCAACCTCCATGCCACCTGCTGGCCCTCTCCAAATAGCTTAGAAAAGGCAAAATAAACCCTGTCTGCTCCCTGAAAGTGTGACGATGTCGGAGAAGTGGCAGGCCGGGCAGGCCGTGGCTGTGCAGACCTGCTTCAGCTGCTTTCTGTACTCTGCTACGTCAGAGCCAGAAACGAAACGTTACTACAGAAAACGAGCCCTGGAAAGCGGCACCTTGCAGATGAGAATCCAGTCTTGTAAAATGTTCTCCAAAAAAGAAATTTTCCCTGCCCTGGGCCTCCCGGGAGCAAGCAGCCGTGTTAGGCATGTCCCCGCGTGCCACAGAGCAGGAGGAAAGGCATGCACACCCCACGCCCGCAGTCACCTTCAGGGCCAGCCTCACGGCGTCGCAGTCCTCCCGCAGCGGGTTCAGCTTCAGCGTCTCCCCGAGGTTGCCGCAGCCGGCCGGCCGGTGCTGCAGCTGGCAGCAGACACACACCTCTACGCTGTCGAACTTAATCTGGACAAGAACACAAAGAGCCTGCGTCAGGGCCAGGACTGGCGGCGTGCATGGGCCACACGGTGAAGGGCACGTGAGATGGCTACTTCGGTCAGCTTTAGTCATAAAGCGGAACGGTTTCCACCGACCACGTCCATGAGAGCACCGCAGGGATTACTCCACAGGCCTGCTTTGAGGCGCGGAGTCGCTCGACACGGAGGGGTGCGCTGCGGGACCTGAGCTCCACTCCGAGCGGGAGCAGTGAGCAGGGGACCCCAGGCGCGGCGCCAGTCAACTCATCTGCATTGCACGGAGACGCTGCGAGGCCCTGCGCTCCGCCTGGCCCCGCGGGCACGAGCGCCTGTCGCCTGGAGGCTGCCAGTTCCGCCTCCGGGGACTCGCTGGTACTCGCCCAGGCTGCCACAGCTCCACGGGTCACAGGCGTGCAGCCCACGCCCAGTGAACTCAACGGCTGGCAAAAGTGAACGCCCAGGGAGGGAAGGAACGAGTCCTGAGCACTTTAAAAGCAGACTCCGACAGAGAGAGAGTCTCTGACGGAGACGAGGACAGATACCGGCCCGTACCTGACAGGACAGCAGATTTAGAAATCACGCTGGCCGGACCCGAGCTCGGCCGTCAAGCCCTGTGTGCGGGACGCGGGGTCCCACGTGGCCCTGGTGGCTAGAAAGCCACGCCAGACGTGTGCACGTGCCTAGACCCGACAGGACGGAGACCTAGAGCGGAGACGGGCGCGATGTGCCTGGTGGGGCAGGAGCTGCCTCTCGCCCTGGTGAGCACTCGAGCCCTCTGGCCAAACAGAACGTCTGAAAGGCGGAAGCACCAAGAGAGGACAGTGAAATGGCACGAGTCCCGAGAACGGCAGAGCGCACAGGACAGGCGATGCCCTTAGCCAGAGGCGCTCCTTCTCAGAAGACAGGCCCCCAGGGCCCGCCCGGTGCACGCTTTCCTCGACAGACGCTGGCCGCTTCAGCTACGAGCACTTTCACTGCCGGGTGACTGTCCACGCCGCTGCCATACAGCTCCTGTGTCCCAGCCTGCCTCACTCGGTACGGAGGAGCAACGCAGCACCCGCCCTCGGTGCCCAGGGCCCCGTGTCGCCCTCCCCTGGATGGCGCTGGCCGGGCCCAGGCGAAGCCCTCTCAACCCCAGCCTCTCCAGTCCTGGGTGCCCTGCACCTGCTGCTGGTTGGGAAGGCCCCTCCCCGGGTCTCCCCCGTGTCCCCGCTTCTCGCGTCTGCAAGCAGAGCATCGGCATGCAGCCCCGTGCTCAGCCACGTTCGTCTGTGGGAGCACCGGCACCGCGACGGGGGAGTCGGACCTTCGCGCAAGGAGCAGACGGCCCGTGGAGCCGGGCACGGTGCCGCAGCCTGTTCCATCAGCTGACCCTGCTCAGGCTATTCACTGCTTTGTTTTAAAAGTTGGTATTGGGGCCGGGCAAGTGGCGTGGTGGGTGAATGTGGGAGGCTGCACCAGTGAATATCGCCCTTAGGTTCTGGTTTCTCAGAGAGCAAACAATTACACAATGTCAAAGGCCATGATTGGCTCCCCTTTAAAACCTCACCTTCAAAACCATACTCTGATTGGCCACTTCCCATAGCAAATTGGTGAGCTTAGAATCCCTCAGATTTGCATATCCGGCACCTCATGATTGGTCCACAAAAGCAACCAATCATAATCCACCTTTTACAATCCTTCATTCAACCAATCACTGCCCACCAGCATGTATATAACCACGATCCCTGGCCCACAATCGCCAGATGACCCTGAAGACCCTGGAGAGTTGTGACGCTGCGTCGTCTCTGTGCTGCCCGTGCGGTTCGTCCCGTCTCTCACTCCTTCCCTCAGGAAACCTGTTCGACTGTTCCCGGGGTGGGGACAGCACTGGACTCCCACGTGACCGACCACCACGGGCCGGTCCCAGACCTGGTGGTTTATTTCTTTCTGTCACGCACCCTCTCTCTGGTAAAACTGAATACCAGAACTACTGCTTCTGAATAAAACTAAATAAGTAAAAAATGAGGTAAAGGTAGCTTTTATGGACAGGTCATAACTTTATACCTCAGAGTACGATGCGCTGGGTGTGATGACCAAGGGACCCCACTCACTAGCACGCTCTGGTGAGACGCGAGTCACTGTGACATGTACAGCATTAGCGGCGAGGTCACTGCTGGCCACAGGCCCCAGAGCCCACCCTGTCCATCTACAAGTCTACACCTTTGACCAAGGAGTCCCCCTCTCTGTCCCCAACTCCCAGCGCCTCATCACTGTCCGGTCTCTGCTTCTGTGGGTTCGACCTCACTAGATGAGTGTGGGCCAGGTCACGCGGCATGTGTGCTCAGCATTTTAGCCTTAAAATGTCTTTCTTCCACGAGCAAGCCCGAAAGAGAAGGAGAGACAGCACCCCACTAGCCTGACGCCGTGGCCCACTCCAGCCTGAGAAGGAGAGGCAGCACCCCACTAGCCTGACGCCGTGGCCCCCCCCCCGCCCGAGGAGGAGCGACAGCACC
>NW_006204543.1:216726-224527 GCF_000334495.1 Tupaia belangeri chinensis | reverse complement strand
GCAGCTGGTTAAGCCTCCGGACTCGAACCGGGAGCCATCCATTGGCACTGCCTGCAGAGTCGTGGTGGACTGCTGCACTGTGCTGGCCCCTCGGCCACAACAGTCCTTTACATATTCTCAGATCACCCCTCACCGATGGACATCTGCAGTGTCCCCCGAGCCACTGGCACCGTCCCTCTTGCTTGTGCCCTCTGCACAGAGCTCGCTGAGCATCTGGAGGGAGGCTGGACCCCCAGTTGGGCACCAGTGCCCTCCTCTGGGCATCCCTGATGTCTCTGAGGTGTCTCCGAGGGCTGGTCCTGTAGGCAGCTCCGGCTGGCTGTCCCCATCAGTGCAAAGTGCCCCAGCCACACAGTGGCGGCTATGGTGACTCCAGGATAAGCAGATGGACACTAATCAGGCTGTAGTGGAGTGAGCATTTGTGGCCATTAACTTGGGGTCTCCTGAGGAACATGGAGCCATGCCGAGGGCCTCAGAAGTCCATGGAAAATGCAAAGCATGAAAAACTACACATAGATTTCCCTTTTCTTGCCCCCAAATGAACTCACCCTCTAAGTCCACCTTCCACAGCTGCAGGAGTCCCTGTACAGCTGAGCCCCTTGCTGCAATGCATGAACACTCATCTGCGGGCTCCTGTCATGGTCCAGGCAGCAGCCAAGGAGGCAGGCAGTGACCCGCGCCCTCCCACAGCTGACGCGGGTCTGTGTGCGGGACCAACAGACACCCATGACAAAGGCTGGGGTCGGAGAGGCAAGGCACTCGGCGAACGCCCTGCAGAGCCCAGCACCCACCCAGCTCACCCCTGGCAGGTGTCGGGGCGAGTGGAAGGAAGTGTCGGGGCCCAAGGCCCGAGTGAGAAGCCCACAGGGACCAGGGGACACAGCAAGGGCAGGAGCTGCAGGCTTTGGGCATCACCAGCCTGTGCCCCTCTACTCGGAAGATCCTGGCTCAGGCCTCCCTCTCCACGCTCATCGAGCTGGGCTCAGGGCCATTCCGCGCACGGACTCAGGCACGCTGGCCACCTCCCTGCCTCCTTCCTGTGGCTCTCTGGTCACCTGGACTGTCTCCCCCAGGCCGTGAGCCGTGGGGGGGGGTGGGGGGTGGAGCCAGGACCAAGTGCAAAGTCCCAGCGCCGAGATCCTGCTGGGCTCTCCGTCTGCACAGAGGGACTGCCGGGTGTCCAGGAGGGAAGGGGGCCACCGAGGGCAGGACGCGTTCACGAGGACACCACTGGCTTTGCATCCCACGTCACTCCCACCCACGCTTTGCTAGAAAGCTGAGGGTTAGGACCAACACAAACCACTGCTCTTCCGTGGGATTTCTCTGCACGTCATCACGGCGATCCATGAGAATGAGACGGAACCACCCCACGGAGGACACCCCCGGCACGAAGAGTGGCCAGGGCCAAATTTCCCTGTGGCGTGGGAGATCCGCACAGTGTGGGAGGCCAGGAGCGTTCGGGCCATGACCGGCAGAGGGAGCTGCTCCTCACGGTGCAGGGAACCCCACAGAGATAGCCGGATGGAGGCCCACGCAATGACTGAGCCTCCTCTTGGGGTTTTAGGCATAAGCGCACACACACGCCTGCCTGGGCTTTCCTCTCACTGGGTCCAGGACTCGAACCGCTCAGCTGGCCATATGGGATCCAGTCCTTAACCTCCATGTTACCTGCTGGCCTCAGCTCTCTTCTCAATTTCCGAGAGCACATGCACTTGCCATGAGAGACAGAGACAGAGACTGGACCTCCAACGGGGCACGGTCACGCCCCACTCCTTCTTCCTCCATTTCCCCTTCCAGGGAGGTCCTGGGTGTGCGCACACATACCCAGCAAGTTTCTCAAGCTGCTAGGGCCAGGATTCGAACTGTGGTCAGCCATGCGCACTCGTGCTTGTGGACAGGCCAGCCCACAGTGCCAGGGGCTGGCCCTCGCTGCTGTGAGCTGGTGGGGAATGAGCAGCCGTACGGTGACAGGAGTGACTTCATCTCCCCACACCAGTAATCAGATCAGGCCCTCCGGTGACATGCACTCAGGACGTCCCCTGCCGCGATCAGGCCCTCTGGTGACGAGCCCGCTCAGAACGTCCCCTGCGGCGATCAGCTCTCCGAGAAGACTGCCCCGTGCTGACTGTGCCGATGGCCCAGACACACACCGGGCCAGGGCAGTGTGCAGAGCAGACCTCAGGCCTGTGGCGATAACACGAAGGCAAAAGTACGCTCAGATCCCGCTCTGCTCCCTAACTGGGTGGCAGCGCTTACTTCTGGAACAGGGTGCTAGGAGTCCACGGTGGAAGGCTTACTCTTGTTTATGCGTGCTTCTTACGTGAAAATAAACCCAGTTTGTTCAGAGGAAATACAGACACTGACGTACACGCGTGGCAAAGTACTCGACTTTATCAGAGAGAACAGCAGAGTACGGAAGGGTGACTTGGGATTAGCCGGAGCACACACCGCGTCCTAGAAGCCACTGCTCAGAAGTCAGCGCTTCCTTCGAGGTCATCTATAAGTCAAGTGCGATCGCAATTCAGATCTCAAATCCATTTCATTTTAATCCTGACAAAAACAAAAATCCAAAGCTCATCTGTTAATAGCACACAAAACATTTACGAAGAGGTAAGGGCATTTTTAAGAAGTAGATTAAAAGCCTGGGATGGGGACCGGCAGATGGTGCCATGGTCACGTTGCTGGACTCCCACACGGCCAACTGCTGCTCGCTCCCAGACTCAGCAGCTTGAAGCTCACACAGGGCACTTGTAAATATGTGCCCAAAACCCCAAAAGGAGACTAGAGGAAGGCCTGCGGTGTGGCCATCCCCCTGAGGGGTGATTTCTCGCTTTCTGTCTCTCTGGCAGTGCACACACCCTATAGCAAAAAATCTCTATTAAGAAAAAAAGTCTGGGACCAGCACTTGGCGTAATGGCTATGTCGCTGAACTCCCAGTAGCCAGTCGAACGCAGTTCATGTCCCGGACCCGGTGGCTTAAACTCACGCCGGGCGCGTGCATGCGTACCCAAGATCCCGCAAGAAGAATAGAGGAGAAGGGACTGAGGCATGGCCATCCCCCCGGAGGGTGAGTTCTCACTTTCTATCTCTCTGTCTCTCTCTCTCTGGCGAGCGCATGTGCCCTATAGCAAAAACCTCTCCCCCCAAAACAGTCTGAATATAGAATCCGTGTAATTGAACTGCTGTTATCAGAATAGACAGGCACAGAGTGGGTAAAAGCCCACAAACAGACAAGTGGGCGTCAGCAGTGAGCACCTGCAGCTGCTCGGTGCACGGGAGAGGGCGTCCTGGCCGTCAGCAGCCCTGCTGCCTCCTTGCCCCGAGCTTCCTGAAGAACCACTTCATTCAGGGGCCTCACTGCCCAACCCCGGAGGAATCACTGCCAGTCTAAGGAGAAGAGCGAGTGCCGCCCCCGAGCCTGCCGCTCGGGACAGAGTCACACAGGCCTCAAGTTTCTGCCCAGCCAGACACGCTACGCAGGGCCACAGGCTGTCACCGGGAAATGACACATCCGCCCTCGGGCCACGTACCAATCTACACAGACACGGCCCGCTGTCTACGGCCTCCAACTCCAAGAGAAAAGTATTCTAATTGAACAGTGACGAGGTTGCGTTGTTGGACTCACTGCCCAGCTTACACATATTCTGACCCTTAAAACTGACTTCCAAAATGGTTCTTAAAATTCAATGCAAAGAAGAATCAATGTAACAAATGGTACAATACAGTAACAGACACGCACCTAAAATAACACTACACTGTGATCCTTAAAATACACCACAACTGACGATTTAGAATAAGTTAACAATGAAGTAGAACAAGGTTTAATTGGGTGAATGTATAGAAACAAATCAATTTAATCTGTTCCCTTCCTTAGCCAACTCTGGAAAATGGGAACTGGCTGAAAATTTACATGAAACCTCAGACCAGGACATCACTTTTTAAATGGCTCTCATGCAAAACCCGAGCGGAGACCCTCGCGAAAGGTCTGCGTTGCGTCACTCACCAGCTGGCAGCCTTCCAGGGAGCTGACGAGCTCGGCGTTCTGACAGGAGAGGATGGACCCCGCCAGGTTCAGCATCACGCACACCGCGGACAGCAGCATGAAGAAGGTTACCTGGAATCAGAACAGACAGGGAACAGGTTACCTGCCTGCAGAGGCAGAGGGAAAATGGCATGGCTTTTAAAAAGCTTTCAGTTAGTGTAATGGCTATGTCGCTGGACTCCCACGTAGTCGACCGCGGTTCGCGTCCCGGACCTGGTGGCTTAAAACTCACGCCGGGCGCGTGTGCGTGAATGCCCAAGACACTACATCACTTTTTAAATGGCTCTCATGCAAAACCCGAGCGGAGACCCTCGCGAAAGGTCTGCGTTGCGTCACTCACCAGCTGGCAGCCTTCCAGGGAGCTGACGAGCTCGGCGTTCTGACAGGAGAGGATGGACCCCGCCAGGTTCAGCATCACGCACACCGCGGACAGCAGCATGAAGAAGGTTACCTGGAATCAGAACAGACAGGGAACAGGTTACCTGCCTGCAGAGGCAGAGGGAAAATGGCATGGCTTTTAAAAAGCTTTCAGTTAGTGTAATGGCTATGTCGCTGGACTCCCACGTAGTCGACCGCGGTTCGCGTCCCGGACCTGGTGGCTTAAAACTCACGCCGGGCGCGTGTGCGTGCATGCCCAAGATCCTGAGAGGAGAATGGAGAAGGGATTGCGGCGTGGCCATCCCCCCGGGGGGTGATTTCTCACTTTTTGTCTCTCTTTTTCCGTCTTTCTGGTGAGTGCACACACCGTATAGCAAAAACCTCCCCCCTCAAAAAATTAAATAATTAAAAAAAAAAAAAAAGATCTCCAAGACAGCGCGTCTAACTGCCATCTTGGTTACTGCCGGCTGTCAGGTAAGCTTGGTCAAGGCTCTGAAATGCACGTGCACCCTGGCGGCACTGGCCACACTGCCTAGTGCCCCGGGGTCTACACGGGCGGGCCCTCACTGTCTTCATGCTCTTTTGAAACTGCAAGTTGCAGGAAACCTGAAGTCGTGCGAAGGGCCGACAACGCACATGTCTGGCGGGATGTGGTTCCTCAGAGTAACTATCTACTGGGTTTAATTCCCCAACACCCACAGGGCAGTTTCAAAATAACAGTGCCCCTACATCCACTGAAGCATGGACGCAGGCCACAACGTACGCTGTACACTTCTCTCTTACATTCCTAGCTGTGGTGTCCTACGTTCCATTTCATATTAGGGACTGTTTCTAAAATGGACTCTCACACTTGGCATTAATACGAAATCATTCTGAAGTCCATATAAGTTTCGAATAAAACCAGTCATTTTCCTCTTTTCCTCGGTCCTCTTCTTTATTAAAAGGTAAGCGCTTACTCTGTGATTTTGTATTTTACCGTTACCTAGTTCTTAGGAGAAGCGAACTCGCAGTAGCACAGTGCACCATCCCTCAGTGACAGCAGGAGCTGTAAAAACCGCCCTCGTGAAGCCCCAGCACTGCACTGTGTAGACGCACCACTTACCCACCAGGTCTCTACTGATGAAGAACTTGGGTTATTTTCGGTCTTTTGGTAATTATTACAAATAGTATTGCCGTTGGAAGCCTTGTTCGTGCATCTTTTTATAAGCATGGTATTGCTGGTATGACTGGGGTATTTCGTAGAAACGGGATTGCTAGATCAAACGGCAAGTATGTATTTAATTTCAGAAGACACGATCGCATTCCAGCATACAGTTAGTTTACATTCTCTCTAGCAACAAAGGAGAGTAATAAGGTCTTAAATTTGTTAATGCTTAAAAAACATTTTTCCTACCTTTACAAAACATTATTTGATATTCTCTATCATAAATCTCTCTCCCAACTGTAGCAAATTGATTTTTTCCTTAAAACTGTACATGTAGGATAGAAAGAAATACAGAGTATTCCATTTATTTAGAATATATTTCAAGTTCTTAACGATATTTCAGCAAGTTTTAGTAACTATTGTCGTAGGGCATCCCAAGGGGGAGTTAAGCTACAGAGAAAGAGGAAATATTTATTTTTCAGATAGAAATGACAATACTACCATAAAATCATTCAAATGGTGTGTAAATGAACTATATTGCACAGTTTTAAAAGAGTTCAAAATATAATTGCTGAGCCAGAGGTATAACAGCCGGCAGAGTGAACTGTAGTGCTGGAAGCCACATGGCTGACCGTGGGTTCGAACCCCTGGGTTGGCCTGAAAACATGCCTGGTGCACAGGTCTGCCCAAACTTCTGAACAGCTGCAGGGCTGGAGAAGGGGGGGGTCATGGAGGAAGAGAACCTTTTGAAGGTGCTTTTTCTCTCTTTTATGCACACTCATGCATGCACATTCTTTATCATGAACAAAATAAACTTAAAAAACATTACTAAGAACTTTAAGAGACAAACCTACACAGAAACTAAGAAGAAACTACCTTGGGACATAGGCAGTGCCCAGCAATGCAGACGATGCCGAGAGGCCAAGGGCGGTAACAGACATACTTATGTGCATATGAACATATATATACATATACACATATATGTGATTTTTTTAAAACTGTGGCAAAATATACACAGCCAAAGAAATGACCATTTCGTCATCCTTTTGAAGCGTGGCTGAGATACTGGTAACATGGAGTTCACCATTACATCATTTTCTTTTTTTAAGAGTTATTTTATTATTTAACTTTATTTATTTATTTAAATTTGACCAGTGAAGGACGGAGTGAGGGGAGGGGTTGAGACAGCAAGCTGCAGGTTGCCAGGTCTGGGACTCAAACCGCATCAGCCATGTGGGAGTCCAGTGTCCTTAACCACCGCACTGCCTGCCGGCCCCAGCCGTGATCACCGATCTCAAGTGAGCAGCGTGGTATTGAGCATGTCCGCACTGCTGTGGACGCGTCACCACCATCTCCAGAACCTCCCTTTCCCAAACCCACAAGCTCTGCCCGCTGAACAGTGTACCGCCTCCTCTGAGCTCCCGCAACCACCTGTGGGGCTGCGCAGAGACCTCGCCGCCTTGGCCTGTCCCGCTGGTTACTCACTGATACAATGTACTCAAGACGCTGCTGTCCGGGTCAGGTCAGAACCCGCTAAGGCTGGATAACACCCCGCGGTTTCAGAGTTCTGAAAGGACAAACCTGCTAGAATCAACGGGGTGGTCCCTCGGGATCCTGGCTGGGCACCTGAAGCTCTCAGGGAGCATCTGATGAAGAAAGAGGCTGGAATTCTGTCAGTACTGGCTGGCCACAGACATAACACATCAGAAACTTTAGCGCCCTTACGTGACAAAGAATGGCATCTTTGCAAAAATAGCTGTTAAAAATCAGTGGGCAATAAGATGCCTAAGCCCTCAAAGAGCAGCCTCGGTAAGCACTGATGAGGTGGGAGATCTCGCTTCCAGCCCCCGCATTGCAATGTGCTAAATGTACAAAACGCTCCGTTCCCAACAAAAAGGATAGAACATGCAAGGAGACAAGAAAGGCTGGCCTATTCACAGGGAGGGAGAGAGGAAGATGGCATGAACGGGAACCACCCCGAGAAAGCTCAAGTCACAGGACCCGCTGGACAACGCCGTCTGAAACATGCTCAAGTTGCTGAAGGAAATCGAGGGGACAGAACTGAAGGAAAGCAGGACAATGTGACCCAAACCAGCGGGGAAATCGATCAAGTGTAAGACCATAAATCCCGCTGCAGGGGGACACGGGGACTCCGTGGTAGCCTGGGCAGCCGAGGGTAAGGTGAGTGGAAGTGCCCATCCCAGGAGGAGCGCAGAGAGACAAGGAGTTAAAAGAGC
>NW_006204543.1:212941-216695 GCF_000334495.1 Tupaia belangeri chinensis | reverse complement strand
AGTTAAAAGATGGGTTCCAGGAGCCCCGTGGGAACAGTCGGGCATCGTGACATGTGCACAGGAATTCTAGAGCTGGCGGAGACAAAGATGCAGGGGACGCCCAATGAAACCGTGGCGGGAACCTCCTGAGATCTGCTGGAACACGACCCTCAGGACCTGCGCGAGGAACCCAAAGGAGCCCACGGCTGGCCTCCATGGGACCGGGCGTCCAACCACAGACCGGAAACACCTGAAAGCAGCACCGGCGACATGCACGGGTCCTCGGTAAGTGACTGCTCATCACGGACCGGAGGCTAGGCCGTGCAACAATTAACTCCCAGTGCTAACAGGCCAGAGTGTCAACCAAGACTTCTCAATCCTGCAAAACTGTCCTTCAAAAACGAGGGTAGGCCACCTTACACCGACAACCTGCACTTTATGGGACAGGTTGAAATACTGAGGGTATAAATGCAGTGAAAATAGGGTGCTGAGGATGGTGCGGAACGGGGCGGGGCAGGGAGGAGTAGAGGACAGCACGGGACAGAGAGGTGTGCACCTGGGGACACAGGACGGTCTATTACCTGTTGACAGCATGTACAGTACTCGCTACTGGACTGGTCTGCTTAGTACCTCATGGTGGGTAAATTCTTCATAGAAGTCAAATGAGATATAGTGATTGTTTAAAAAAATAATGAGAATAAATAACATGAAAAAAATAAGCTAGTTGATGATGTGGATAGTCATGTCTTTGTCTTGACTGATATGCAGGTAATCATGCTGGAAAAAGAACTGTAAAGATGCATGTGATTCAATGTACTATAAAAATATTATGATAGTAAGTTTTAAAAACTTAAGGTGGGCCAGTAGGTGGCGTGGTGGTGAAGGTAGCTAGACCCTACAGGACCAACTCTGCAGTTCGAGTCTCAGACCAGGCAGCCTTGAAAGAGTGCGCACCTGTGTGTCTGAGAGAATCTGAGAATGAAGGCGCTGCAGTGTGGCCATCTCCAGGGGAGGCTTTCTCACTTTCCCTGTGTCTCTCTCCAGCAAGCACAGAGCTCTACAGCAAAACAAACAAAAAGACAAGAATAAAATAGAAAAATTAAATATTAGCACCGACCTGACAGAACTTAGAAGGATTATAAGAGAATGCTATGAACAATTGTTCACCAACAAACTAGTCTAGATGAGACGGCAGCTGATAAGTGAGTCTCCTGGGCCCGACTCCAGCCAGGCCCCTCGGGCCTCCTCACCGAAGCCTTGGCGCTCTCTGCACTCTCCACAGGGCCGGCCCCGCGGTGCAGGTGCAGGCTGACCATGCTGCTCACGAGAAGCCGGATCCCACTGGCAATTGCAGACCCTCCAGCCTGGCCGCCTGAAACACAAGGCCTGTAATCACGGCCAAGGTCTAAAGCCAGGGAAGGGAGACCCCGCAGTGGGTGCCGACTCGCATGTGCACCAACGCCCTGGCACAAGGGACTGCACAAGGGACTTTGCATGGTTCCTAACAGCTCCAGGACTCATCCCTTGGCCTCCCCTAGCCCATAGGGGCTCCCTGAGAAACCCAGGGACGCTGGGTGTCCGTCACAGCCACAGGTGCGCCGGGGAGGGCAGGACCGCCTTACTTCCCACTGCCCAAGGCAGAGCCCACGGCTCAGCCCCTGTGCCCCTCCTCCTCGCAGGTGCCCGCCATCTCCGCCCACACTGAAGGCCGGGTCCCGCCCCTCTGCACTGCAGTTCCCTATCACTAATAGAGCCTCTTACAGAAGTCACTTTTTAGGACACTGGAACATACAAAGCATTGACCACAGTAGGCCAAAGAGAACAGGTCGAACATTTTTAAAATCAATTTTTATGGGCTATTTAAGGAATGAATCCACTTATTCTTACCCATGAATGGATGAATCGGTTCCTCATATGTACATGGCTAAATCTCAAAACAATGTGAGTGAAAACAAGAATAAAAAAAAAATACAATGTTCGGAACCAGCAGTTAGTGTAATGGCTATGTCGCTGGACTCCCACATAGTCGACCGCGGTTCGTGTCCCGGACCCGGTGGCTTAAAACTCACGCCGGGCGCGTGTGCGTGCGTGCCCAGGATCCCGAGAGGAGAATGGAGGAGAAGGGATTGCAGCGTGACCATACCCCCTGGGGGGTGATTTCTCGCTTTCTGTCTCTATGTCTCTCTCTGTCTGTCTGGCGAGCGCATGCGCCCTACAGTGAAAATCTCTCCAAAAAAAAAAAAAAAAAACAATGTAATACACAAAGACCAACTGTGAGAGTCTGCAAAATATAGATTTTTCTACTGTATACAGATACATTACAAAATCACATAGCAGCCTGTGTTACATCTAGGAAGGGTAAAAAGAAAACGCCATGGTTTAATGTGATCTCTAACGTCTTTTATTTTAAGTCTGAAAGAGAACAGTAACCACTGATGTAGCTGTTAAGGGCCCAGGAGGTGTCTGCAGCAGACTAACCTGGGAATGCCTCCCAGGTGAAAGCGTTGGGCAGCAGGCCAGCTGGATCTCGGGGCTGCCTGTGCCCGAGTGTAGGAGGCAGCTGCCGGCTCTGGCTCCCACATCCGGAGGTCCACACTCCCAGCCCAAGTGGCCTGAAATGCAAGCAGGAGCAGGACCCAGAAGGCTGCAGGCCTGGAAGGGGTGCTCCCGGGGACACCCCGGGCGCCGCACCTCCCTCTCCTGCTGGAGCATGCTACCGTGAATAACGCAGCACACACACAAACTTCAGAACGTTTATTTCAGAAGGAACTTTAGCCAGAAGGTAATACAACACACATCAAGGAATGCCTTCAGAGACTACGGTACATTAATTGACGAAGGTAAATCCCATTGCACAGGATGAAATAAAACCCGACCCCCACACTCCTCCAGATGCCCAGATTGACAGCTGCCTGTTCTGTTGTTCTGAATGGTCTCTGGGTAAAAGCATCTCCCTCACTTGAGTCCATTTGCAGCAGTTCCCCCAGAACGATCTACTCCCTCGCTGGGTGAGAGTGTGAAGCTGTGATCAGGGGCCTGTGCTGCCTGTAGGCCGCTCTCCCTACAGTCAACCCACGAACTATCAGGGCACAGGTGTTCTTCCACCGTCACCGTCTAATTTCGCAGGTGAAAAAACGGATTCGCAGCTCAAAACCCACCCACAAGCCTGCATGATGACAGTTCAGCCTGAGCCACACTTCACATCCCATGGGCCGGCTGGAGCCACACTACTGCACAGGCTCCTCGCCATCCGGGAGCTGCGTCCCACACAACCACGCGATGGAGTGAGGCTACGAGAACACAGCCACGACTTCTGAACCAGGAATTGCCCTTCTAGGAATGACTTAGAACCAAACGTTTTAAACTCCAGAAGGTAGCTCTATGCCACGGAGAATTCTTTAAATTTAAGAAACAACGCAACTATAAAATCCTGCACACGGAGACTACGCCATAAAGTCACGACCCGCCCACGCGGCAGGTCGCGGTGTGTGCATGGGGCCGAGGCTGAGCCCTAACCCTGCCGTAGCTTAGGGAGCCCGGCTCCGAGCCCAGGCGGTGCCCGTGTTCCCCGCAGGCACGGGAACCACTAGCTCGTACCCTCTCCGGGGCCCGCGAGGAGCCACACCAGACCCGCAGGACACCGGCTACCCCGACGTCCTCACAGCTTCGGGGACACGGTTCGGCCGCTTCGAAGCGCGGTACGGTCCCAGCTAGGGCAGCAAACAAGGAAAGACAGCCGAAGCGCGCAGCCAGCGGGCGCTGAGTGCAGGACCCG
>NW_006204543.1:212285-212733 GCF_000334495.1 Tupaia belangeri chinensis | reverse complement strand
CCCCCCCCCCCCCTCGCGGTCCTGCCCCGGCCAGTCCCGGGGGTCCTGGTTGTGGACCTTGGCCACGAACTTGAGCACCTTCATCTTGCTCGTCTCCAGGCTGGTGCGCGGGCCCCACTGCAGCTCGTAGTCCACGGGGTCGGTGTGGGGCACCCGCCGGTAGTCCAGGTACCGCTGCCGCACGAAGTCCTCGGTGATGAGCTTCTTGGGGTCCCCGAACACCAGGTGCTTCCGCGTGGGGTGCACGCCCAGGCGCCGCAGGAAGTCCCAGACCTCGCTCTCCTTGACGGCGTTGCCCTTCATGAAGATGAGCCCCAGCACCACCATGAGCAGGCCGGACGTGGGCGTGCCCTGGTCGCCGCGCAGCTCGGCGTCCTCCTCCACCGGCTCCAGCGCGTTCACCAGGATGTAGCAGCCGGAGCGCGGCTCGAGCTCCACCAGGCGGTAG
>NW_006204543.1:199480-211690 GCF_000334495.1 Tupaia belangeri chinensis | reverse complement strand
CCCCTGACGGTCGCCCAGGCCGGGCTCGTGGGCGCGGCCCGGGCCTCAGCGGAGGGACAGGCCGCAGACAGAAACGTGCTCCCCCAGGGGATTCGTTCATTCGGCATCCTGGTGAGAGGCAGGAACTCCTGAGCTAGCGGCCTTAGGGCTCAGAGAGAAAGAGGACGCATTCGGGAACCCAGACCACCGGCAGACGCATCCGTGTCCTGCGTGTAACCAACCGAAATCCCCTGCCCTTTTAAAGCTACTTAGAAAGTCGGTAAACTCTTCAGAGAACCGCCTCGAGTTCTTTAATGCAAATGCTTTCAAAGGAACGTCTCCAGACCGCATTATGTGAATATCATCAAAACACAACTTGGGAGAACTCTGTGAGTGGTAGCGAGCAGTTTCTATACCCGATATGAAAGTGCACCCCGAGTTGGTCCCAAGCAGTGGAGAGATAAGGGAGACATGGAACAGATGAAAGCTTTTATCAACAGCTGGCCTGGGCTTTTAAATGCCTTTCCCCCTAAGGTATTCACAAGCAGCCCCCCAGTCATGCCTTCCCTGTAACTGGAGATGAGTGTCCCCCAGCCCGTACCTGGATAGAATTACTCAAAACAGAGGAGATACCCCAACACGGACCACAGAAGTGATAATACAGTGAGGTCCCAGCACTGTGGGACAGGCCGCCCACACTGCCCCAGACGCAGACGCTGGGAGGGGTGGATTCAGCACTAAGGAGGAACAGCCAGCCAGTGACTACACAGGTCGCCGTCTGTTTTTAGGTCCTGCAGCAAGTAAGCGGTAGACCTGGGTCCAAAGCACAGTGCCTTGACTGCCCGTAACTCAGGGCCCATCCAGCCCCTTGGAGGGTTCCAGAATCAGATGCAGCCCTGCATGATGCTGGGGCAGCTGCTGACACTCCAGCCGCCAGTCTCCACACCCACAGCAGCAGCAATCCTGGCTGCAGTGGGGGAGGTGAGAACCCTGCCAGTACCCACGGCACAGCGCCTGGCAGGGCACAGGCTCCGCGCATGCCAGGGGCGTTAGGTCTGCAGCTGGGTATGGAGGCACACCTCACCGTCGGGTCCTGGTTGGGCCTGAGAATTAAACTGACATAAAATAAACAGGAAAAACACATACAGATTTCATGTAAGTTTTACATGACACAAGAGCCTTCATAAGGAAAAGGCTCAAGTAAAAGACCGCAGTACTTTTAATTTTTAGAGGGCTTGTACTCGCTGGGGGGAGGAAGGGAGAGGAAAAGTGAGAAGCCACACCCCCCAGGATGGCCACACCACAAACCTCTTGGGATCTTGGGCACAAACATACACGCATGGCATGTTTTTCAAGTCCCCAGATCGGGAACTTGAGCCATGTGGTCGGCCATGTGGGATCCAGCTGCCTTCACCACGGTACTGGCTGGCCCACTGGGAAAGAATTTGTGTGTGGGGGGCGGGGGGGTAAAGGGAAGTTGTTGGGGAAGGTTTATACAGAACTCCCCCCACTGATTAATTTCTCTCTTCTGGTGCAAGGAAAGCATTTTTTTTACAGCTTTTTTTTTTTTTTTGGAGAGATTTTCACTATAGGGCACGTGCACTCGCCAGACAGAGAGAGAGAGACATAGAGACAGAAAGCAAGAAATCACCCCTCAGGGGGGATGGTCATGCCGCAATCCCTTCTCCATTCTCCTCTCGGGATCTTGGGCATGCACGCACACGCGCCCGGTGCCACCGCATCTGGGATGCGAACCGCGGTCGACTACGTGGGAGTCAAGCGACATAGCCATTACGCTAACTGCTGGTTCTCAGGAAGGCATTTTTTTCATGAAAGTTTTTAATGTCCTGTTTTCAGGAATAAGAGACTGGACTGCCCTAGTGTCTGCCGCTGTCTGGAGCGTTAGTGCAAGGAACCCTCTGCAGGAGTGGCATGCACAGGCCGTGTCCCCACCCTCGGCTGGATGAGGAGTGCTCATTGCAGTGAAATGCATGTACACAACACTCAAAAAAAGGTCTAGAGAAAGTACACTTACTGAAGTGCTATTAGAGATATTTGTGTTTAAAAATAAAATTCAATCTTGATTTCCTTGCTTGGGAGGTAAATGAAAAGTATACTCAAGTTTAACTTTACAGTGACACCATGCCACGGCAGGACATTCCAATGGTCACTAAATTCGGTGTGACGCAATGTGGCATTTATGACATTCTGTTCAAACAGTAACATAACAAACAAGTGATGAAAAGGAATATTTTCAAATACCTCATGTCAATGACTGTCATGCTTCTATTTATTTATTTCCCTTTTTCTTTTTAAGAGGTTTTTGCTATAGGGAGCGTGCACTTGCCAGACAGACATAGAGACAGAAAGTGAGAAATCACCCCCCAGGGGGATGGCCACGCTGCAATCCCTTCTCCATTCTCTCGGGATCTTGGGCACGCGCACGCACGCGCACGCGTCCAACATGAGTTTAAGCCACGGGGTCCGGGACTCGAAATGCGGTTGACTACATGGGAATCCAGCGACATAGCCATTACGCCAACCGCGGTCCCCTGTCATGCTTTTATTACTAGACCCAAGGGACTCGAAATGCGGTTGACTACATGGGAATCCAGCGACATAGCCATTACGCCAACCGCGGTCCCCTGTCATGCTTTTATTACTAGACCCAAAAGAAAGAAACATTGAGAGGCAAAGACTGAGCTTGCTAAGATTTCAGGTACGTCGACCAAGATCTGCCTGGGCCAGCGCCCTTCGGCTGTCTGCATGGCCAGAGCTGTGCTTCGTCTGTGGTAGCTGATGCTGCCCGTAAGCTCTGCTGTCTGTGGTGTCTGCTAGGTTCTTCTCGCTGTTCCTGGTAGAACCTTTCTGATGGCAACGCGGTGCTAAGAGCACGTGAGGACGTTCGGGAAGGAAGAGGACATTCACCGCGTGAGCAGCTTCTCAGCTTGTTCCAGGGGAGCTGCAGGCCACGGGAGGCTGGGGCAAAACTGGGTGGGACACAGCAGGGAAGCAGGCCAGACACTGGAGGCTGCGGTGAAACCCCCCATGTGCACCCATTTGTAACAGGTCCTGGCTGTGTGGGTCATTGTAAACTGCCCTCACAAACTCCGAGCAAGCAGCAACAGAGCTTTCCTTGTCGGGTGGAAGTGGGTGGGGAGGCAGGCCCTGCTGAAACTGCTTCCCCAACGGTACAGCCATCTGGCCCTGAAACCTCTTTTTAGATTCTCCTCAAAAAGTGAAAACTGTCCAGTCACCTGGGGCCCTTTACCTCTGGAAGCCTCTCGGTTCTGTGAAGCTGCAGTTGCAGACATGCAGTCTCAGCGGTGGCCAGTACAGACCCTCTGCTCACCTGGCTTCTCCCTCCTGAGCACCCGGTGTCTGCAGGGACTGCCTCCTCCCTCCCGAGGAGGCCCTGGTAGGGCTCTGCACCCCTTTCCCCTGCAAGCCCTCTCTGCGTTGACCAGGCCGAGGGCTGATGGAAGTCCAGCCAGCTCTGACGCTGGAAGTAACCGGCTCATGGCGAAGCCATCCCAAAGCAGACCTATGAGACGCAGGAAGGCCTAGTGCTGCCATCGGACCTTGGACTCCGTGTTCGAGGGTACCTGGAGGTAGCGAGTAACCAGAGCAACTCCTTGAGCTTCACCTCAGCTTCAGTCAAACAAATCCTGGCTAAATTAGAAGCCAAACCCACTGTGCAGGAAAAGGGGGCACAAAGGAACGGACCGAGTTGTACCTCGGGGTTCTCACGAGCGAGCTGAGCACACCTGACTGCAGTCCCATTCCTTCCCAATGCTCCAAGGAAGCTCTGTGACTTTCGTAGGGCAGTCCGGGCAAGGGAGCTGTGTGCTTTTCCAATGTGGTGGCCTCGTGGGAAGGCACGTCAAACTGCATGGAGTGTACTTCAGGGCATTGCTGCTCGGGAGCAGCTGTGCTTTTCCACATGACCAAGGGCACTGACTGGCCACACCGTGCAGGGGACCCGGCCAGACGCAGGCCTGCACCCCAGGGCACGGGCTCCGGGAGCATGGGCCTCACTGATGGAGCTGGTATTCGGGCAGGTTTTCAGAAAAGTTTGAGAGGGGAAAGAGCAAGAATTGGAGAAGAATGTAAAGTACTCGGCAAAGCTGCGATGCACAGCTGCTGGCTCTGAGGGATGCCCTCGTCCCCCCCACCCCCCGGCTGCCCGTGTGCTGACGACCAGGGCACGTGACTTTCAGAGCTGGCAGGCGGTCAGGGCCCGCGGCACATCGGCTCCACCAGGGAGAGCCAGTCCCGGCTTCAGCCTGAGACGCAAGCAGAAGCTCAGGGCATGCCCTCCCCAAGGCCGGAGAGGCCCCAGCACGGAGAACCTGGGCTCCCAGTGGGCAGGAGCCGCCTCTGGAGGGCTCAGCCGCCTCTTCCCGAGTCCCTCCTGTGAGAGCCCACCCCAGGCTGCCGGCCCGGAGCCCTCGGGCGTCACGGCAGGCCAAGGTGCCCGGCCCCGAGGCAGCAGACTGCCCACAAGGCCTGGGCTCCAAGATGCTTCCTCCTGGTGCTTCTGCAGAGGCGAGCATCGTGTCTCACAGGGTAAACGGGCTGTGCGGCAATACCCGACAAGGCGAACCGTGCAGGCATGCTCCTGATGTGTGTCCAGAGCCCTCCCCGAGTACTGGCATGTGTGTGCCACGACCCAGGGCTGGCTGGGGCAGAGGGACATTGCTGCATTGAGACCCGGGGGTGGGGTGGGGTGCTGTCTTTCTGTCTCTGTCTCAGGGAAGACAGACAGACATTCCTGAGCTGCCCGATTGGTGAGCATTCCCCGACGGGAATTTTTTCTTTCAGTCATCTCCGAGCAAACGGCCAGTCCAGCATGGCTGCTGCTCTGGCAGTCCCCACAGGACCTAAGCTGGGCACGTTGGCTAAGCTCAACCCTACACCTGAGCGTGGTCACTCCACGCAGCCTGGAGAGCCTCGGCCGGCTCATGGCTCTCAGCAGCACTGACGCACAGGCAGGCATGGCCCTGCTCAAGGGCGACACTGCTAAGCTGGCAGAGCTGGTCTCTCGGCCTGTTAGTGACCTCCCTGGACCTGAGGACGGTGTCCACGTTGCAGGGAAGTGTGCGCAGCAGAGACCGGAGACACACGCGACCGGGTGCCTGCTGCTCTGGACCTGTCACGTAGGCTACAGGCACACAGAAGCATCACCTGACCCAGCAACCGGTGAGCTGTCTTCCCGGCATACTTCCTATTCCAGGAGCTGTTTCCGGAAGGTGGACCACAGTGCGCTGAGCCAGGCATCTATGAGGGAGCAGGGAGACAAAACTCACTGTCCCTTTAATCGTCATTGCTCTACTCAAGTTTTCTGCTTTTTTCTTATGTTAATTTTTGGCCTTTATAATAATTATAAACTAGCCATTTCATCTAAACTAAATTTTCAAGTTTATTAGTAGGAGGTTGCTAATTACCACGTCTAAACCTTCTCTCTCTCTCTCTCTTTTTTTTTTAGAGGTTTTTTGCTATAGAGCACCAGAAAGACAGAGAGAGACAGAAAGCTGGGGGGATGGCCCACCGCAATCCCTTCTCTTCCAGCCGTCACGGCAGGCCAAGGTGCCCGGCCCCGAGGCAGCAGACTGCCCACAAGGCCTGGGCTCCAAGATGCTTCCTCCTGGTGCTTCTGCAGAGGCGAGCATCGTGTCTCACAGGGTAAACGGGCTGTGCGGCAATACCCGACAAGGCGAACCGTGCAGGCATGCTCCTGATGTGTGTCCAGAGCCCTCCCCGAGTACTGGCATGTGTGTGCCACGACCCAGGGCTGGCTGGGGCAGAGGGACATTGCTGCATTGAGACCCGGGGGTGGGGTGGGGTGCTGTCTTTCTGTCTCTGTCTCAGGGAAGACAGACAGACATTCCTGAGCTGCCCGATTGGTGAGCATTCCCCGACGGGAATTTTTTCTTTCAGTCATCTCCGAGCAAACAGCCAGTCCAGCATGGCTGCTGCTCTGGCAGTCCCCACAGGACCTAAGCTGGGCACGTTGGCTAAGCTCAACCCTACACCTGAGCGTGGTCACTCCACGCAGCCTGGAGAGCCTCGGCCGGCTCATGGCTCTCAGCAGCACTGACGCACAGGCAGGCATGGCCCTGCTCAAGGGCGACACTGCTAAGCTGGCAGAGCTGGTCTCTCGGCCTGTTAGTGACCTCCCTGGACCTGAGGACGGTGTCCACGTTGCAGGGAAGTGTGCGCAGCAGAGACCGGAGACACACGCGACCGGGTGCCTGCTGCTCTGGACCTGTCACGTAGGCTACAGGCACACAGAAGCATCACCTGACCCAGCAACCGGTGAGCTGTCTTCCCGGCATACTTCCTATTCCAGGAGCTGTTTCCGGAAGGTGGACCACAGTGCGCTGAGCCAGGCATCTATGAGGGAGCAGGGAGACAAAACTCACTGTCCCTTTAATCGTCATTGCTCTACTCAAGTTTTCTGCTTTTTTCTTATGTTAATTTTTGGCCTTTATAATAATTATAAACTAGCCATTTCATCTAAACTAAATTTTCAAGTTTATTAGTAGGAGGTTGCTAATTACCACGTCTAAACCTTCTCTCTCTCTCTCTCTTTTTTTTTTAGAGGTTTTTTGCTATAGAGCACCAGAAAGACAGAGAGAGACAGAAAGCTGGGGGGATGGCCCACCGCAATCCCTTCTCTTCCATTCTCCTCTCAGGATCTTGGGCACACATGCACACCGCACCTAGCGTGTTTAAACCACCAGGTCCAGGACTTGAACTGTAGTCGGCTACATCGAAGTGCAGCGACACAGCCATTACACTAACTGCTGGCCCCTAAACCTCCTCTTTACATCTCCCTCTCCGCTTCCTTGTCCCTCTCACTTCCCTGTCTCACCTTATCAGCAATAACAGAGATTTGAGTCCTATCACTACTTCCAAAAAGTTTTTGAAATTTTTTTGATGTATTGTTTCTGGGGTTTAAAAAAGTTTAGAAACCACTGATGAAGATAAACTTGAAAGGCACTGAGACCACAAAAAGAAACATGAAGATGCAAATAGAAAAAAAAAAAAAAGAACTCTCAAGTTAGAGGACCAGAAACAGACTGAAATGATCAGTATGTGTTTCCAAAGAACCCAGGACAAAGCGTGCTGCTCTCAGCGTGGAATGTAACATCCGTTCCTGGAATTACGAACGCCAGAAAGACGGCTACTCCAGAGCTCTGGCCCTAACCGAACTGCTCTGCGTTGGAGGTCACAGGTGGCTCTCTGTATTTGTGTGTGATGGGGACACCGGTCACCTCTCCCCACCCCAACGGGATGGGTGGGAACTCAGAGCACAGGCCGGGCAAGGCCAGCCAGAGCCGGAGGGAGACGAGGAGGAGAGGAAACGTATACTAGGGGCGAGTTCCCATGGACACTGGGGGCGAGTTCCCACGGACACCGGGGGCGAGTTCCCACGGACACCGGGGGCGAGCTCCCACACAGCAGAAGCTCGACCTGCACAGGATGTCACACAGAGCTCAGCGCCCGTGTTTACAGAAATGACAGTGAAAGGCAGAAGGGCCAGTGACACGTGAGGACTGGGAAGACAGAGGGGACTGAGGTGACGCGAACGAGTGGGTAACTACTACTCACGACGTGAAGAGTTTGATTTGTCAGAGACGCACTTGAAAGACGGTGTCAGGGAGAAATGAAAATAAAGCTGACGAAGACCTCAGGCAAGCCTGCACTGGGAGACAGGGTGGTGGCACTCTGCTGACCCGGGCTCGGCGCCGGGCTGAGGCCCCGTCTACACCACGAGGCGTCAGTGTTCGTCTTTTGTGGGTGACATCTTTCTATTTTGCACGGAGTACTAATATACTAACATTAAAATGGAGCAGAAAGTGATGGAAATAGGGGATTGGCAGTAAACGAGCTTCAAAGGAAGACACTGCTATGAATCATGTAGGAACAAGCTGTTTGCAGAAGAAGCCTGCCAGGGCTAAGTGGCTGTGGGCAGGGACCGTCCCCTAAGGAGTATTTTCTGTTATTTCCTTGCATTTTCCAGGTTTTCTACAACAGACATCTATTAGACACGTGAAGATCCGTATTTTGGCAATGACGCCCCATATGGGAAAGACAGGCACTGTCCTCGTCAAAAAAAGTCACCCTACAGGGACCAGCAGGTGGCTACGTCGTTGGACTCCCATATAGCCAACCGCGGTTCCAGTCCCAGACCCGGTGGCTTAAACTCACGCCGGGCACGTGTGCATGTGTGCCCAAGATCCCGAGAGGAGAATGGAGGAGAAGGGATTGCGGCGTGGCCATCCCCCTGGGGGGTGATTTCTCACTTTCTGTCTCTGTCTGTCTTTCTGGCGAGCGCACACGCCCTATTGGAAAAACCTGTGGGAAAAAAAATCATCTGCAAATACTCAAGTTTACCAGATTTTAAGTTTCTATTAGCCAATAAGCACCATTGCCTACAGTGTGAAGTGTCAATCCATTTCATTTCCAGTTGTGGAGCTACTCAAACAACAGCCCAATGAGTCTGAAGCCTCTGTACTTGTACTTATAATCAGGATTTTTATATTTTGATACCAAGTTTAACCTATGGCACTTGGATTCCATCAACATAAAAAGTGGAGTACAATGTGCGGGCTCCAACATCACGTCACCTACCGCACGGCGCACAGTTAACCTACCACACGGCGCACAGTTAACCAGGTACAATGGACGTGAGGTACAATGTGCGGCCCCAACATCACCTCACCTACCACACGGCGCACAGTTAACCTACCACACGGCGCACAGTTACATCAGGTACAATGTGCGGCTCCAACATCACGTCACCTACCGCACTGCCCACAGTTACGTCAGGTACAATGTGCGGCTTCAACATCACGTCACCTACCGCACGGTGCACAGTTATGTCAGGTACAATGTGTGGCTCCAACATCACGACACCTACCGCACGGCGCACAGTTACGTCAGGTACAATGTGCGGCTTCAACATCACGTCCCCTACCGCACGGCGCACAGTTACGTCAGGTACAATGTGCGGCTTCAACATCACGTCCCCTACCGCACGGCGCACAGTTACGTCAGGTACAATGTGCGGCTTCAACATCACGTCCCCTACCGCACGGCGCACAGTTACGTCAGGTACAATGTGCGGCTTCAACATCACGTCCCCTACCGCACGGCGCACAGTTACGTCAGGTACAATGTGCGGCTTCAACATCACGTCCCCTACCGCACGGCGCACAGTTACGTCAGGTACAATGTGCGGCTTCAACATCACGTCCCCTACCGCACGGCGCACAGTTACGTCAGGTACAATGTGCGGCTTCAACATCACGTCCCCTACCGCACGGCGCACAGTTACGTCAGGTACAATGTGCGGCTTCAACATCACGTCCCCTACCGCACGGCGCACAGTTACGTCAGGTACAATGTGCGGCTTCAACATCACGTCCCCTACCGCACGGCGCACAGTTACGTCAGGTACAATGTGCGGCTTCAACATCACGTCCCCTACCGCACGGCGCACAGTTACGTCAGGTACAATGTGCGGCTTCAACATCACGTCCCCTACCGCACGGCGCACAGTTACGTCAGGTACAATGTGCGGCTTCAACATCACGTCCCCTACCGCACGGCGCACAGTTACGTCAGGTACAATGTGCGGCTTCAACATCACGTCCCCTACCGCACGGCGCACAGTTACGTCAGGTACAATGTGCGGCTTCAACATCACGTCCCCTACCGCACGGCGCACAGTTACGTCAGGTACAATGTGCGGCTTCAACATCACGTCCCCTACCGCACGGCGCACAGTTACGTCAGGTACAATGTGCGGCTTCAACATCACGTCCCCTACCGCACGGCGCACAGTTACGTCAGGTACAATGTGCGGCTTCAACATCACGTCCCCTACCGCACGGCGCACAGTTACGTCAGGTACAATGTGCGGCTTCAACATCACGTCCCCTACCGCACGGCGCACAGTTACGTCAGGTACAATGTGCGGCTTCAACATCACGTCCCCTACCGCACGGCGCACAGTTACGTCAGGTACAATGTGCGGCTTCAACATCACGTCCCCTACCGCACGGCGCACAGTTACGTCAGGTACAATGTGCGGCTTCAACATCACGTCCCCTACCGCACGGCGCACAGTTACGTCAGGTACAATGTGCGGCTTCAACATCACGTCCCCTACCGCACGGCGCACAGTTACGTCAGGTACAATGTGCGGCTTCAACATCACGTCCCCTACCGCACGGCGCACAGTTACGTCAGGTACAATGTGCGGCTTCAACATCACGTCCCCTACCGCACGGCGCACAGTTACGTCAGGTACAATGTGCGGCTTCAACATCACGTCCCCTACCGCACGGCGCACAGTTACGTCAGGTACAATGTGCGGCTTCAACATCACGTCCCCTACCGCACGGCGCACAGTTACGTCAGGTACAATGTGCGGCTTCAACATCACGTCCCCTACCGCACGGCGCACAGTTACGTCAGGTACAATGTGCGGCTTCAACATCACGTCCCCTACCGCACGGCGCACAGTTACGTCAGGTACAATGTGCGGCTTCAACATCACGTCCCCTACCGCACGGCGCACAGTTACGTCAGGTACAATGTGCGGCTTCAACATCACGTCCCCTACCGCACGGCGCACAGTTACGTCAGGTACAATGTGCGGCTTCAACATCACGTCCCCTACCGCACGGCGCACAGTTACGTCAGGTACAATGTGCGGCTTCAACATCACGTCCCCTACCGCACGGCGCACAGTTACGTCAGGTACAATGTGCGGCTTCAACATCACGTCCCCTACCGCACGGCGCACAGTTACGTCAGGTACAATGTGCGGCTTCAACATCACGTCCCCTACCGCACGGCGCACAGTTACGTCAGGTACAATGTGCGGCTTCAACATCACGTCCCCTACCGCACGGCGCACAGTTACGTCAGGTACAATGTGCGGCTTCAACATCACGTCCCCTACCGCACGGCGCACAGTTACGTCAGGTACAATGTGCGGCTTCAACATCACGTCCCCTACCGCACGGCGCACAGTTACGTCAGGTACAATGTGCGGCTTCAACATCACGTCCCCTACCGCACGGCGCACAGTTACGTCAGGTACAATGTGCGGCTTCAACATCACGTCCCCTACCGCACGGCGCACAGTTACGTCAGGTACAATGTGCGGCTTCAACATCACGTCCCCTACCGCACGGCGCACAGTTACGTCAGGTACAATGTGCGGCTTCAACATCACGTCCCCTACCGCACGGCGCACAGTTACGTCAGGTACAATGTGCGGCTTCAACATCACGTCCCCTACCGCACGGCGCACAGTTACGTCAGGTACAATGTGCGGCTTCAACATCACGTCCCCTACCGCACGGCGCACAGTTACGTCAGGTACAATGTGCGGCTTCAACATCACGTCCCCTACCGCACGGCGCACAGTTACGTCAGGTACAATGTGCGGCTTCAACATCACGTCCCCTACCGCACGGCGCACAGTTACGTCAGGTACAATGTGCGGCTTCAACATCACGTCCCCTACCGCACGGCGCACAGTTACGTCAGGTACAATGTGCGGCTTCAACATCACGTCCCCTACCGCACGGCGCACAGTTACGTCAGGTACAATGTGCGGCTTCAACATCACGTCCCCTACCGCACGGCGCACAGTTACGTCAGGTACAATGTGCGGCTTCAACATCACGTCCCCTACCGCACGGCGCACAGTTACGTCAGGTACAATGTGCGGCTTCAACATCACGTCCCCTACCGCACGGCGCACAGTTACGTCAGGTACAATGTGCGGCTTCAACATCACGTCCCCTACCGCACGGCGCACAGTTACGTCAGGTACAATGTGCGGCTTCAACATCACGTCCCCTACCGCACGGCGCACAGTTACGTCAGGTACAATGTGCGGCTTCAACATCACGTCCCCTACCGCACGGCGCACAGTTACGTCAGGTACAATGTGCGGCTTCAACATCACGTCCCCTACCGCACGGCGCACAGTTACGTCAGGTACAATGTGCGGCTTCAACATCACGTCCCCTACCGCACGGCGCACAGTTACGTCAGGAACAATGTGCGGGTTCAACATCACGTCACCTACCGCACGGCCCACAGTTATGTCAGGTACAATGTGCAGTCCAACGTCATCGTCACCTACCACACGGCGCACAGTTACGTCAGGTACAATGTGCGGGCTCCAACATCACGTCA
>NW_006204543.1:196687-199158 GCF_000334495.1 Tupaia belangeri chinensis | reverse complement strand
ACAATGTGCGGGCTCCAACATCATGTCACCTACCGCACGGCGCAATGTGCGGCCCCAACATCACGTCACCTACCACACGGCGCACAGTTACGTCAAGTACAATGTGCGGCCCCAACATCACGTCACCTACCGCACGGCGCACAGTTACATCAGGTACAATGTGCGGGCTCCAACATCACGTCACCTACCGCACAGCGCACAGTTACGTCAGGCACAGCCTGGCGCCGCCCCCGCACGCAGCTGACTTACCACGAGGGCGAGAGGCCTCTTCCAGGAGACGACGCCAATGAGCCCCGAGAGCAGCACCTGGAAGGAAAGACAGACGGGTGAGGTCTGCCCACGGTAACACGCAGCCGCCGGCGGGCGTGGGGCAGCACTGAGGTCTCTGAGGACAACCCCCCCTGGCGTGGACAGGCCACCTCCGCTGCATCAGGGCCGCACCAGGACCTCCACCTGCCCAGTGCTTGCCGTGACTGGAGAAGCGAGTCCACGTGTCAGGGCAGGGGCCTGCAGACCCACTGCTGCCCGTCCTGCTCACGTCCCGCTCCTCTGCCCCGCTCCTCTGGCTGTCCTGGCTGCGGCCTCCTCTCTTCTCCCTGGTGCAAAAGCCTGCCCGTGGCCGCCCTCCGCCCTCGAGGGAGCCGCACCAAGCCCCGTCCAGGCCCAGCCCCATGTGCCTCCCTGGCTCCCAGCTCCTGTGTTCCAGAGCGGCTGCAGAGACACGGTCACACCCACCGCTGCCCTCTGGCCTTGGCTCCACACTCTGTGGAAACTCTTCTTCCTGGGTCACTCGAGAGGTCACCAAACACAGCCAATGTGGTCTCCCCTGCCAGGGCCAGGGCTGACCATGTGGGGCCTGTCCTAGGCTCGCCAGCCTTGGCCCCTCCACGCCCAGCTCCTCTCCCTGCCTCCTTCTCCCCTCCACGCCCTCAGGACTTCTTGCCTGGTCTCCCCTCTCCAGTGTCTGAGAGCTCTCCCAAACTCCTGTCTTGGCCTGGGCCTCCAGCTCTGCCTTCCAGCGTGTGAAGGCATAGCCCCCTCTGGTCCGTCCTCCCTCCTGTAACCTCTGCCTTCCTGCTGGCCCTCAAACCCGACTGGGGCGGCCCCGTGGCATAGACTGTGGTCGCCCTCAGTGCCCAGACCAGGGCGACAGCCTTCACGACACCCAGCACCGTGTCCCAGAACCTGGGCCAGCGGGTCACACCAGGAGCTTCCAAACTTCCTCCTCTGCACGGTCATGAGCCCACTGTGACAACCGAGGTCACATCAAGTGACTCTTCATGGATCTTCAATGCAGGCTGTCGCATGCAGGGCCCGAGTCCCAACTAACTGACCCGAGTGCCCGTTCACCAGCTGCCTGAGCTGCCCACACACACTCCCATTTCGAGATGCAGAGACCCCAGGGCCGTACCCGCCACCGTCCCAGCCTGCCCTCTGTGTGGTGACTGACCTTCTGTGACAGGACCCCACTGGACACAGGCCTCTGAGGAGGTGGCCCGTGTGCACCTGGCTAGCAGAGGCACAGAACCGTCCAACTCAGAGTGGGCCAGCCCCGTAGCGCAGTGGTTAGGGAGCCAGACCCACATGGCTAGACACCGCTCAAATGCGAATCCCGGCGACTTGAGGAACATTCTGGGCACGAGTGTGCACACCTGAAGTCCTGACAGGAAGGGAGGACAGAGGACAAGGACTGCAGCATGGCCACGCTCCCTCACGCCTTCTGGCAATGAGGAAAGAACCGGAGGAGCAAGCTCAGTGCCCGCAAACTCTTGGATGGCCCTGCTCGCCTCTGGCCTCCTGCAGGTGCTCCTCTGAGCAGGAACGTACGGGCTGGCACACTTGTGTCCCCCAGCAGTCTTGGAAGTGACAGTCCTGGCAGCCCCTCCACGGCAGCCTGTGAGATTCCAGCCGAGCTCCCGCTCAGCGCTGCCCACCTCTGACCCACAGACACCGAGAGGCAGTGAGCGGGGCAGGGCTGCGGCGTGCGCCCCTCGGCAACACCACTGCCTGCTGTGGGCAGAGCGCCCCCAAGGTCAGGGTGGACCTGTGGGTGGAAGATGGCCCCGGGAGGTGGTTGGAGTGGGACTGGGGACTGGCGCCTCAGGGGGGATCTAGCGGCCTCGCAGGACCTCGCCCTCCACTGGAGCACACGGCTGGGGCAGGAGGAGGGCCTTCAGAGACCAGCATGCGACACCCAGAACAGAAATCGGAAGCCCTCAGGCCCTGTCAGAGCCCCCTCCCAGCCCACGCCACCCTGGCCCCTGCACCAGCAATGCGGAAGGCCCGGTGAGGGGGGCCATGCGGAAGTGGCTCGCAGGTGGCCTGGAGAGGGGCCCACATGGGGGTGGCTCGCGGACAGCCTGGAGAGGGGCCCACGTGGCGGTGGCTCGCAGGTGGCCTGGAGAGGGGCCCAACCCCTTTCCCCCAGGGAGGTCGGCTCTCCCCTCTAACTACTGTCTCCACGACCGAAG
>NW_006204543.1:185693-195488 GCF_000334495.1 Tupaia belangeri chinensis | reverse complement strand
GTGGCCGGGAGAGGGGCTCACATGGGGGTGGCTCGCGGACAGCCTGGAGAGGGGCCCACGTGGCGGTGGCTCGCAGGTGGCCTGGAGAGGGGCCCAACCCCTTTCCCCCAGGGAGGTCGGCTCTCCCCTCTAACTACTGTCTCCACGACAGAAGGGTAATCCACAGCTCCTCTTCGTCCAGGTGGCAGAAAATTACAGGCCGACCAGAACAGCCACGAAAGAGAGACGCCCACCACAGCCCACGAGCCAGACCGGCCAGGTCAGTCTGCAGTGGCACGTGTTGCCACAGACCAGTGCTCACCGCTCAGCCTCCCTCCCTGCCCTGCAGGGTCCCACCTACCCTCGGGGCACTGTCTCAAACACCTCCTTGTAACACTAGGTGGAGGCTTCACTACCGCTGTGACAGTATTGGGAAGTGGGACCTGGAGGGGACATTAGGCCATGAGGACTCCCACGTGGCTGACCACGATTTGGCTCCAAGATGTGGTGGCTTGCCTTCTCACTTTCCCTCTGTCTCTCTAGTCAAATTAAAACAGTAGTGATAATAATAGTAATAATGATAAATTTAAATATATAGCTCTTTAAAACAAACAAAAAAGTGGAAGGAAAACAGAGCATGCCCAGAAAAGCCACCCGGCAAAGAATCCAAGGCCCGCCCTCACGATCACCACCTCTGCTGCGGTCAGAGTCCTGAGTGCACAGGCGAGGCCCTGGCCCCACGTGCTGTTGAGCAGCAGGGCCCTTGGCAAGTGACCAGACCCAGCAGAGGGGATGGGTGGAGCCCGTGTGGGTCAGAGCTTCTCTCCATCACCCGAGGACATGTGGAGTGAGTGGCCATCGGCAAGCCAGGAAGAGCCTCCACCAGGATCGGAACCCGCTGGCACCGGGCCCTGGACCTGCAGCCTCGACTGTGAGAACGCCTGGGGCTGAAGCCCCAGCATGGCTGTCAGAGCCACTGTCCAGCTCTGCCCACCCAAGCTCGTGTGAGCACGGCGGGCTGGCCGTGTGTATGGACACGGGCGGTCAGCCAAGGGTTCTTTTACAGGCCAGCTTCCCGTCTGCAGTGGGCGTTTCTTCCTAAACCCCGTGTGACGTCCTGGCCCTCCGTGCTGAGCCCTAAGCCAAGCAGCTCTCGGCTCTCCCTCGCCTCAGATCCTGGCCTTTCAAACAGGAGCATTCAGGAGCTCAGGGACAGAGGAGGGGGCCAAGTGGCAAGCCAGTGCATGCCTGGCCCTAAACACCGCGAGGAGTCATCGGGTCACACGCCAAAGCACGCGCCAGTGGGAGCCGAGTGCTACCTGGAAGTGCCTCTTCGGTGCCACAGAATGAGTCTGGAAACCACCGAGCAACACCGGCAGGAAGCCAGCAGGACAAGGGTGCCTCCCCCTGAAAGCCCGCACCTGTACCTGTCCACAGGGTGCGAAGCACCGGTGACAGAAACCGTGCACCAGCAGGGGCTGACAGGATGCCCCTACTCACCGCGGTGCCGTGGCGCACGCCCGCCCCAGCTTGGAAACAAGTGGCAAGCCTGCAGTCGTGAGTGGAAAGCGTGGCCCTCCCAGGAGACGGCGGTGGGCAGCTCCCCAGCTCCCTGCCTCTTTGATGTGGCGCCACAGGGACACGCAATCAAGGGGAAGCGGGGGCTGGGCTTCCTGGAGGCAGGGGTCTGCGTCAGTGGGTCTGCCAAGGAGGTGGGAGACATCCGGAGCGGGAGTACCGCAGCTCATGCCTGGGACACGTTTATAGCCCCACGCGGGAAGACCTCGCCCAGCCCGACACGAGAGAAGGGACGACTGGAAAATGAGCGGGGATTGAGTAGACATGCCTGGGGGCAGAGGAGATAAACACGCGGAACACACAGAACGTCCTCAGTCCTGAGGAAAAGGCAAATCAAAACCCTGAGACCCAACTTCACAGCCGCCAGGATGGCTACACCCAAAGGCAGCCATCAGCAAGGTGGAGGACGGGTCCTCACGCAGCACTGGCGGCAGCGCAGAACAGCATGGCCACGTTGGAGAAGGCCAACAGGGACACAGCCTAGCAGCTCTGTCCCCAGACAGGCCCAAACCGGAAGCATGAGCACTCCAAGACTCCCCGGGGGCCCGGCCACAGAGCACACCTCCTGCCCCCGTACACACATGCACACGGCCCGGCCACAGTAGCACATGCTCCTGCCCCGGTACACACATGTACATGGCCTGGCCACAGAGCACATGCTCCTGCCCCGGTACACACATGCACAGACATACCAGAGAGTTATTCGTAACAGCCAAGTGGGAACCACCTGAACGTCCACCAACCGAGGACGGGTGAACCTTGAAAACACCCTCTACGTGTCCGGAGCCAGGTACAAGGCCACTACGGCAAGATGCCGTGCAGCTGGTGGACAGAGAGATCTGTGGCGTCTGCCCCACGGCCACCACTGGACAAGGGTGGGAGAACTGCACAGCACTCCGGGACTGAGGGTGGCTGCACAGTGAGGGCTCCGTTTATGGGAATCCTCAAGACGGCGACACCAGGGTGCAGACTCGCCCACAGCGTGAGGGCAGGGGCAGGAGGTGAGGTGACAGCACTGCTCTGACCCTCAGCTCAGCGCTGGGTACAAGAACCTGCAGGTTAAATGCCACAGAACTTAGTTCCCGAGGACAGAAACAAGTCTAACCACAGACAGAAAGGTGAAGCCGGATTAAGGCCCTCCTTCCCTGACTTGCACTCTGCAGGGATTGGGGAAGAAACCCCGCGGCGCCCAGAGCGAGGCTAAGCTACTGCGAGCACTCTGTACTGACGGCATCCGAGTGTTTCCGACGCTCTGCACCTGCACAAGCTTGGAACCAAACAGTGAAATGGAAATGCCGGGACATGACCCGAAGCTACACTTGTAAGACTGTTTGCAGAGAAGACCGGGGCCCCTGTGAGTGTCTCAGTCACCTGACCAAAGCAACAGGGTCACAGCTGCCCCCTGCCACACTGAGGGTGTCTGTCCTCCAAAACCAAACACGCCCTCGGGCTGCAGAGGGCGGGGCAGCCCTGTCCCAGATCAGTCCCTGCCCAATCCCCCACTCCTGCCTCCTGGCCAACTTCAAAAACAAAGAAGTAAAAGTATGATCATGAATAAAATTAAATAATTCTAAAAAGGGGGAGGGAGTCCTGGCCTGCAGCCCAATACCCTTAAGCACCACCCCCAGGGAACCCAGCGCACACCTGGCTGGAGCCAAGCAGCCCAGGCACAGCATGGAGGCCAGACCCCAGTGTCGCCCAGCCCCGAGAACCAGGCCTGCCTCCCACCGCCACCTGCACGCTGTGGGACCAGGGCCACTTCTGTTCACTCGCCCCCTCTCGGTGCTGTCAGACGTCAGCCCAGCCCTGTTACCCCCTGCCCCCCGCCATTGCCCCGCTGTCCCCAGGCAGCACCACCTTCTCCTGCCCCCCTCCCCGGGGCACATCCTCAGCCACCTGTGGGCGCCTTGTGGTTCACGGGTCCAGAGCCACCAGTACACGCGTGCCCTGCCGGCTGTGCGGCTGCCTTTCCAGACGTCTTCTAGCCAGCCTTAAAAAGGGTTCTGTGGGGACTAGCAGGTGGCATAATGGCTATGTCGCTGGACTCCCATGTAGTCGACCACGGTTCGCGTCCCAGACCTGGGGGCTTAAACTCACGCCGGGCGTGTGTGTGTGATCCCGAGAGGAGAATGGAGGAGAAGGGACTGCAGCGTGGCCATCTCTCCTGGGGGGTGATTTCTTGCTTTCTCTCTGTCTCTCTTAGAAAGGGTTCCATGGTAAAGGGGTTTGGGAAGCCGTGCTGGCCTTGCCTGGGCTGGTCTCTGCCTCCACCCCCAGGCTTCGCTGCACCTGGACTTCTCGGGCCTCCCATGGGGCGACTCCTGCAGACCCAGCCCCGCTGCCCTGCCCAGGCTCAGCTGCGCCCTCCAGGTGGGCAGCGTCTGGGCTGGACCTGCAAGGGACACCCTGGCCCAAGAACCGGCCCAAGAACCAGCTGCTTTGCACTCTCAGGCCTCTGAGCCTGCAGGGAGGGGCTCTCTCGGGCTCCTGCGGATCAGGAGCCTGGGCTGTCCTCACTAGCCCGTGCAGCAGGGGTTCGAGGTTCGGGGTTCTCCGCCACGTCCCTTCCGGCCGGCAGCCTCACCTCCAGGGCATGGAGTTCCCCGCGGCTTCTCCCTGCTGCTCTCGTCACCCCCTCGGGCCTGGGCCCACGCCGCCACTGCACTGACACACCTCAGGGTGTCGTGTCCACACTGGCCGGCCGCCCCAGCTGTCCCTCCCACCCCCACCTCCCGCATGCTAACCGCGAGAGGCCCGCGAGGCCCGGCTCTGCTGTGCCGGGCGAGCGCAGCTGCCTCTTGTAACGCCCAGCTCTCGCGAGAGCAACCTCTTCCGGGAGAGCAGGACGCTCTAGGCTCGGCTGACGTCACTGACCCTCCGGAGGAGTCCAGGACTCGGCACCTGGACCCGCGGGGCAGGCCCGCCTGGGCACCTCGCGGGAGGGCACCGTCACCCAACACGAGCTGCCAGTCTTCACGTGAGCTATGGGAGACCACGTGTGCCGACCACGTGCCCAGGGTCAGGGATCCCACACAGACACAGGACAGGAGGCCACGTGTGCTGACCACGTGCTGCCAGGGATCTCTCTCTCTCACACACACACACACAGGAGGACGGGAGGCCACGTTTGCCGACCATGTGCCCAGGGTCAGGGATTACTGGGCTGGGCAGAGACGCCCCTTGTGCCGCAGGTGTTGCATTTGCAGCTGGAGAGAGCCAGCTTGGGAAGGACTGGGACAGCCACTCGCTGCAGATTTTCCTAAAAGGAGGACTTCCAAGCTCTGCATGTCCGTCTGTGGACACACTTGACTCCACCATGGAACCGAGCATCTGATGCAGACTAAATGGTACAGGGGCTGTAGTGGCCACCACACACTGCCCTGCTGGCCCACGGGAGCCCGGACATGAGGACCCTGTCCATGGACTGAGCCTGTCTGACACCTGCAGAGACAGCTCTATCTCCCCTCCGCAGACCGAGCGGCAGGGAGCCTCCCAGCCTCGGTAATGGAAGTGCCGGCCTCTTGCCACCGCACACCCCTCATGACCACAGATCCAGCAACTCCACCTGTGGACGTGCAACTCAGACCCTGGTGGTCTGCAGATGCCAGGCTTATCTCCTGTGTCATAGAGGTGGCGTGGATTTCTTCCACTAAGCTGTGACTGCCGGGACACTTCACTCAGAAAACATCGAGGTAAACAAAAGCCCCAGAAGCGACCTCACCAAACCACTGCGGACTCAGCTGACAGCCGAGGGGGTCTTCCACGTCACCACAGCCTCACGGCTGCGCTCCCTGGAGCACAGACAGCCACGTGAGCCGTGAGCAGGCCACCAGGGCCTCCCTCTCATCTCAGCGTGCCCACAGAGTCCTCATGCTCGCCACGTGCGGGCTCTGGCCCAGCGCTCGCTCTGATGTGATCAGAGGGTGCGATCTGAGTAGCGGCCCCACGGCCGCCCGGCTCCTCTCCACTCCAGCCCTCACAGTCCTGGGAACCCTGCCTCTACCCAGGTGGCCCTGCCCACCGCCACCCTGCTTCCCGACCTGCCCCGTTCTCAGATACTGCACTCCCAAGCTGCGGAGTGAGTGGGAACGGCGTGGTCTAACCATGCAGTCCACGGCCTGAGGTCCTGGGTGCACAGTCCTGCGCTGTCCTGAGCCACCAGGCACACACGCACACACACGCACACACATGCCCGAGTTAGGCTGGTGGGGCAAGGGCTGGACTGCCACCCCAACCCCATTTCTCTCATGAAAGAAATCAACAAATAAACTTTTTTTAATAAAAAGATGGCATTTTACAGTGATGCAGTCTTCAGGGTGCGCCTAGGGTCACCCTACATGCTGCACCAGCACCCAGGAGCTCACGGACCCAGCGCTGTCTTTCACAAGAGCTCCTTCTGAAGTCAAGCACCGAAAAGCTATCCTTAGGACAGAGGACAAGTAGACAAGTCCGTCCGAACACCCAACGGCTGCACTAGAAATAGGCTGTATCTGTGAGTATGAGAGAAATACTGTTGGAAATAACAAAGCCCACTAAAGAGCCAGCTGGTCTCTCAAAATACAGCCGAGCGGCTCTCCTCATCGGCCTTATGTGGGCTGACGATCCAGACCCCCAGGGACTCACGGTCCGACCTGACCAGGAGGCACCTTAGTCCTGGAACAGAGGAGAGGACTGTGGAGTCAGGATTCCCACGTGGATCACCGCGGTTGAATCCTGGACCCGGCAACTTGAAGACCATGCCAGGTGTGTGTGTGTGTGTGTATGTGTGCGTGTGCCCAAGACCCAAGGAGGAGAGTGACGGAGAAAGGGGAAGGTGTGCCCCCCCCCCCGGGGCATTCTCCACCCCCTCCACTGTCTGTCTTTCTCTTCAGTAAGTATACATGCCCATGGCAAAAAGCTTAATAAAAAAAGAAAGAAGAGAGGAATGTGTGGTTTCCAGATGGGAAGGAGGATGAATCCATGCCTGCAGGGTTTGGGAGCAGAGCAGAGAGAGTTGACAGGAAGGGCCTTGGCTGTGGACCTGGGGAGCCATGCTGGGCGCCCTGGGCAGGATCACTCTCTGTACAGGAAAGCAAGAGCACCCGTCAGTTACGCTTTCCTAAATCACACCATTCTCCTGTTTGGGCTCGACTTGCTGAGGTTTGCTGTATTTTTTTGCCCACCCAAGTAATGTCCCCAGCTTTTTCCTTTTTAAACAATATTACCTGGTGGTCACTTTTTTGTTGTTGGTTTTTGGAGAGGTTTATGCTACAGGGTGCGTGCGCTCACCCGAAACATAGAGAGACAGCGAGAAGTCACCCCCCCAGGGGGATGGCCACGCCACAATCACTTCTCCTCCATTCTCCTCTCGGGATCTTAGGCACGCACGCACACGCGCCTGGTGTGAGTTTAAGCCCCCAGGTCTGGGACTCGAACCGCGGTCGACTACATGGGAGTCTACTGACAGCCATTACGCCAACTGCTGGTCCCCTGGTGGTCACTTTTTCATCGTTAATTTGTTAAATTTCTGAACGAATGGAGAAACGAAATGTAACGCACGCACAATGGACATTGGTCTTAAAAAGGGAGAGCTGTGACCCAGGCCGCAGCACGGGCGGCCCTGCTGAGACTACGCTGTTTCACGATGCTAAGACAGCGGTCACGGGAAGGTGGGTTCGTCTCGCAGAGCCATTTGCAGAGAGCAGAGTGGTGGCCTCGGGCTGGGGAGAGAGGGGAAGGCAGCCGGTGGGACAGACGGAGCCCTGAGGGGACAGAGGTGCCGGCTGCAGGGCTGAGGAAGGGACTCAGTGCCCAGAGCCGCACACGTAATGCTCATCATGTCAGAACTCTCTTCATGTCTCCAATAAACTCAGTTACGAGACGGTGGAATGGGGTTTAAGGTGCTGGACCCCACACGGCCAGCTATAATTCAAGTCCCAGATCCTGCAGCTTAAAAAAATCGCGCCAGGCATATGTGCGGGAGTGCCCCAAACCCCAAGGGGAGAGTGGAGAGGGGCGTGTGGCCCTCCTCCCGGGGTGACTGCTTACTTTGTCTCTCTCTCTCTTGGACTCTCTCTGGCAAGCACACACGCCCTGTGGCAGACCATCTGAAAAAGGAAAGAAGGTATTCCATACAAGCATGTGAGTTCTAACGTGTCTTGTGGTCGTGCAGGAGAGCGTGAGCGATCACGTGAAGGGCCACGCTGCTTACCTGTGGGCACAGAACTGCGGCAGACGCAGACACGCGTGTTTGCTTACTGCGGGTGCTTATGCTACTTGTGGAGCATGAGCAAATGCAGCAGGTTACGTGGAAGGGAGCAGTACCCGGCACACAGAGCCGGCTACCACAGCTGCAGGGCGACGGCTACAGCCTCCCGTGTCTCCCACGTCCCGGCCACAGGGCGGTAGTGAGGACTGTCCCGCCTCCGCCCCGCTCCGTCCGACCTACCGCAGACCACCACCTCTCAAACGGGCAAGACACCCCCACGAACCGGACCGCTCTCATGTGCCGGAGGGCACAGCTAGCAGAGGGGTCCTCGGAGGGCCAGGACACGCCGTGTCCCTCACAGCCTCTGCCGTGCCTGCCTCCCACGTCGCGAGGGTCTCTCCCAAGCCTGTCCCCGTCGACGCCTCAAGTCCCCTGCACAGGAGTACGGCTCCTCGTGGACACCAGCAGACGGCCCTGCTGCCTGCCACCTCGGGGTTAGGGTGTGGCCTCCAAGTCGGCCACCAAGCCAAAGCCACTGCCAGCTGGGTCCTCCCCTCGGCCTCTAGCCCTGGCCAGACCTGAGCACCAGGAAGCACGGCTCCTGGCCGCGAGGTCCTGGGCAGGACAGACCGGCAGCCGGCCTGGCGCCTGGATGGCGGGGCCCAGGAAGTGTGGGCGTCCGTCCAAGGCACTCTGCTTTTCCAGAGGACAGGCTACGACATGCTCCTCCTCGGAAAGCCCTGCAGTCACTTGTGCCAGAGTAGAGGAAGGGGGCGCCCCAGGCCCCGTGGTGCGAGTTTTGGTAAAGCCAGCCACGCGGCCCCTGTGCTACTGCTGCTGCTGTAACCGTGGCCCCTAGCCTGGGCTTGGCCCGCCTGCCTAGTGTTTCATGAGAGACCCGCACCCTCAGTAGGGCTTCGTGCCGCCCCAGCCCACGTCCTCCAGCCAGAACTGGCACGCCCGCCCGCTGTGCACAGGTCCGCCAGAGCCGGGTGATGGGACCTCAGCCATTCTAGAGGAGGAGCTTGCTGACAAGGCGGTGCCTGGGTTTCCAGGCCCTGAGACGGACACGTATGTGAGGGGTCAGCTCACCTGCTGACAACCACGCTCCCAAAAGCTGCCCAGATGAGGGCACCAGCCAACCTTTCTGCAGGGCGCACAGGCAGGGAGCACAGCTGCAGGGCAGAGACAGGAGGATGGCCTGGGGGGCAGCTCAGAGCGCCTTGTGGCAGATCGCGTTAGAGGAGAGAAAACGAGCTGGCCAGAGCCGGAAGCCTCCGTGTCTCCACTGCAAGCAAAGTGCCGTGTCCATCGGCGCATTCCAGAGCTGGGGGGACGGGCCACAGTCGGGGACCACAGGCACCTAGAACCAACAGGTGGCAGCTCCTGGGAGGTGGGAACGAGCCAGATCGTATGTGTTCACACTTTCCCAGGAGGAGTGTGAGACCGACACCCCCACGTTTGCCACTGAGGGCGGCCCTCTGCCGTGCTTGGGAGCTCAGGCCCTGGAAGGCAGAACTAGCCTGCAGAAGGGGAGGTCCGGAAGTGGGTTCACGGCCACCTGTAGGCTGGTCCCAGAGCACGTGATTACGTGAGTCCGCGGGCGCAGGGGTGTGGGGGCTCAGGGCTGCCCGGCTCCCCGCTGCTCCTGACGCAGCTCTGAAGCGAAGACCCGAGGGTGAGCCTCCACCCCTGCGGCCCTGGCCCTGCCGAGCCCGCTGGGCTCCTGCCCTGAAGCGGGCCAGGACCTTGGAGAGCAAACGCAAGCAGGGCTGCCCCTCCGGCTCAGGGGCCGGCGCCCGCGCACTGCAAGCCGGGCTGGGCTTTCCGCAGACAGTAGGCACGCCGGGTCCGCTTCCACAGCAAGACGGACGCCCGCCGAGTATGGTGTCCACACCTCCCCGGCACCTGCTCGGGGCCCGCTTGCGTTCAACACTGGCTCCGGGACAGAGCTGCTCCGGTTGAACCCCGGGCCTGTCTCTAATTGGGGTCGACGGCCTGCAAGGCTGTGGCCGCTCGGCTGGGCCGGGGTTCCCAAAACGGCCACCCCC
>NW_006204543.1:174499-185196 GCF_000334495.1 Tupaia belangeri chinensis | reverse complement strand
GGCCGGGCGGACCGGAGGACCCGGCGCGTCCCCGCGGGACTCCGGGGAGAGGAACGCGGACACGCGGCGCGGGGACTTCTCCGACACAGGGACGGAGAGGCGAGACGCAGCGCCGGTCTCGGGTCTAGAGAGCTCCGCGTCCGGAGTCCCCAGGTCCCCAGGTGGCACAGGCGCCCCTCGCGGCCAGGCGATCGCAGGGCTGTTAGGTGTCCAGAGCTGGGGCTCAAAGCGCAGGAACGCGTGTGAGCAGCCCTGAGCGGCTTTTATTCCTGCCGCACCTGCCAACCGGGGCTTGAGTAACTGGGCCTGGCCCCCCGCGCATGGGACACCTTGACTCCTGCTTGAGAAAGGGTCACCCGCACAAACCAAGCGACCCGCGAGTGGAGGGAGTCCTTAGGGGTCACCTGAGGCAGAGTTCGAATACTCGGGGTAACGCAGGTCGCCTCCGGAACCATTCCTTCTCCCCCGCCTTCCCCAGCACTGTCCTGCCCCTCCCGGTGCTCAGAGACATGGATTCCCTTGGGCGGAGGAGCCTCTATTTGAAGGGGAGAGAGCTGAGCCTTGGTCAGCAGCAGCACAGCCTATGAATTCTGCTAGACTGTCTTACAGAAATGTTACGCCGGCTCCACGGTATTAACTACAGCAGCCAAAGTCAGTGTTAGGAACAGCTGGGATTTGGCAATAGAGGTGACATAGGTGAATGTCAAGGAAATGACTCAGGAAGAAAGCAAGGGAGGGAGGAGGAAGGGGAAGGGGCTCTGGTGGCTGCACGGGGTTACAAAGATGAATCCGAGTCTGGGGTCTCCCGCCTTGTGAAGGGACGCTGAGGTCAGCTCTCTGGGACAACCTTCTTTCCGGCTGCGAGTGCCCAGACACCCGGCCCTGAATTTGGATGGTCACCCCGCGTGCTCCAGCAGTCAGAACCTAATGAAAGCAGAATGAAATCCCTCTGGAGAAAGACCACATCACCCTAAGCCCTAAATTATTTCTACAAAATAGCATTTTGAAAATTCATATTCCCCAACCTCCTCTACACGATAAAGGACATTATGAAAATCCCACAAGTAACAACATACTCAGTGGCACAAGGCTGGGCACTTCGCTGAGATGAGGAAGTCAACAAGGAGGTCCACACTCACCACTGCTGTTCAACACTGTCCTGGGAGTTCTGGCCAGAGCAACTGCTCAATGAAAGTAAATAGAAAAATGGGGCCGGCAAGTGGCATGGTGGTTAAAGGCACTGGACTCCCACATGGCCGACCACGGTTCAAGTCTCGGACCTGGTGGCTTGCTTTCTCACTTCCTCTCTCTCTCTCTCTGTCTTTCTCTGATCAAACTGGAAAATAATAGTAATAATAATAAAGTTAAATAAAATAATTCTTAAAAAAAAAAGAATGTAAATAGAAGGCATCCAAAACAGAAACGAAAAGAGAAAAACTAGATGACATAATTCTATAGACAGAAAATCCCATGCAATCTGCAAGAATGCTACTAGAGCTAATAAATAAATTCAGCAAAATTATAGGGCAAAGGATCAACACAAAAACATGGGCTGCCTTTCTGTACACCGGCAATGTACAATCTGAAATGATAATTACAAGGCAATGTCATTTACAGTGTCACCCAAATGAATAAAATATCCGGGAATAAATTTAACCAAGGAGGTGAAAGGCTTGTACATTGAAATTTTTTAAATGCTGCTAAAAGAAATAAAAAACTCAAACAAATAAAAAAATACTATGTTCATAGATAGGGAGACAATATTATGATGCCAACACCCCAAATGCTTTACACATCTGACATAATTTGCATCAAGACTCTAACAGCACTTTCGGCACAAATGGAAAAGCAACCCTCGGGGCTGGCAGGTGGTGTAGTGGTTAAGGAGCTGAACTCTCATGTGGCTGACCATGGTTCAAGTCCTGGACCTGGTGGCTTGCTTTCTCACTTTCTCTCTCTCTCTCTCTCTCTGTTTCTTGCTCTGTCCCTCTCTGGTCAATTTAAAATAAATGAATAAATAAATAAAGTTAGATAAAATATTTAAAAAAATTTAAAAAAAGAAAAAAAAAGCAGCCCTTAAGTACATATGGGACTTCAGGGGCCCCAATAGTCTTGAAAAAGAACAGAATTGGAGACTCACAATTCCAGACTTCAAGACTTTCTACATAATTATAGTAAGCAAGAGAGTGTAGTACTGGCATAGTACCTTGGAGTGAAACTGAGGGTTTAGAAAAGTTTATACATCTAAAGACAATTGATCTTTGGCAGAGTACCAAGTCCACTTAATGGGTAAAGAGCATCTCTTCAACAGACAGTGCTGGGACAACTGAATTTGCAAATCCAAAAGAAAAAAAAAAAAGAAGTTGGACCCCAACTTCAGACAATATGCAAAAATTAACACAAAAGAAGATGAACTGATGCAGACCTAAATATAAGAGCAAAAACTATGAAACTCTTAGAAGAAGACATAGGTATAAACCTTCATGACCTGGGATGTGGCTATGGGTTCTTAAATACGGTCACAAAAGCATGAATAACAAAAGTCCAAAGAGATAAATTGTTCCTCATTGAGGTTAAAAACTTTTGTGCAGAAAAGAATACTATAAAAAAAAATGAAAAGAGAAGGAAATATTTGCAAAGCAGTTCTCTGATTAATTTTGTGAGAATGCCGATTAACAGAGAATTCCTGCAACTCAGCAACAAAAAGACAGCTCAATTTAAAAACGGGTGAATGCCATGAAAGCTTCTCTCCAAAGAAGGTAAACAAGGGCCCTACGAGTACAGGAGCATATCCTCACTACTGAGCATCAGAGAGGTGGGGGTTGAAACCACGCTGTGGCCCCACGGCACACCTGTTAGGTCAGCTGTTACTGAATGACAAACAGGAAACAGCGATGTTGGCAAAGCAATGGGGAAATGAGAGCCTTTATGCATTGCTGGTGGGACTGTGAAGTGCTCCAGTCACCGTGGGAGCCCAGAAATCATTCAGTGACCAAAGTGTGGGGTCAGACCAAAACTAGTGTCTAGGAGCTCCAGATCTGACGGAGACCTGGCGGAGAGGGTGTAGGAGTCCCTTGCCCACTCTGACAGGGACTCAGAAGAATTACACCCCAAAGGGTATTCAGGCCGGTCCATGGTGCAGTGGTTAAGGTGGCCAGATCCCACATGGCGACCGCATGGTGTGAGTTCCAGACCTGGCGGCCTGCTTGAGAAACACGCCATGTGCATGTGTGTGGGCTCCAGATCCTGAAAGGGAGGCGAGATGGAGGAGGGCTTGCCGCGTGACCACAGCAAAAGTATACCAAGAGGTATAACCACAAAATAGACCGAAACCGTGACCCGCCATCTGAAAACCAGATGGCAGACGTTTAAAATCAGTGTGTACCGGCCCAGTGGGGTACTTCACGTATGAATGGCACCCAGGTGCTGAGAGCTTCATTTCTTGACGTGAGAGGCAGTTACAAGACCACAGATTTGGGCGGGTTTCTGTGGCACACACTGCTGACGTGCTGTCCGGGGACACAGGAGGCCCCACCCAAAGGCAGGTGCACTGGCATGCACTTCGTCCCAGTGACGCGGGGAGAGTGTGAGCTTGGGGCTGGCCTGGCGAGCACCGGCAGATCCCTCCTGAAGAAGCCGGGCCTGGTGGTGTGACCTGTGGTCCCCACGGGGAGGCTGAGGCAATTCAGTCACAAGCAAGACCGAGTTAAACCCTGAAAAGGACAAGATGTGAAAACGTGGCCAAAGGGAAATGACAGCAGGAGGGAACGCAGGGACAGAGCGCAGGGTCCAGGTGGGGATAAGCAGTCTCCCAACAAGAGCAGGCGCACACCAAGGCTGACGGCGCCCAATGGCGGGCGGCTGAGCCTGGGCCCGGGTCTGCCCCGGGATCTCACGTAAGCACGGCGTCCACTCTCACCCGCTCACGTGGTTTTGGAGGTTCTGGCCACTGCAAGGAGGCGAGAAAGAGAAAGAGAAAGCATATTTAATAGACTCGAAAGGGGACCAGCAGTTGGTGTAATGGCTATGTCTGGACTCCCATGTAGCTGACTGCCGGTTCAAATCCCAGACCCGATGGTTTACTCACGCCAGGCGCGTGTGTGTGCGTGCCCAAGATCCCAGGAGGAGAATGGAGGAGAAGGGATTGCGGCGTGGCCATCCCCCTGGGGGTGATTTCTCGCTTTCTGTCTCTCTGCCTCTCTCTGTCTGTCTGGTGAGTGTACGCGCCTATAGCGAAAACCTCTCCAAAACAAAAAGACTGGAAAGGGAGGCACCGAGGTGTCCCTGTCTGCAGGTACGATCTTCACTGCGGGCAATTCCAAGGACCCCACGAAAACGCACAACCTGCAGGCTGACTCAGCGAGGTCAGAGGAGCACGACTGACCTGGTGGCTTGCTTTCTCACTTTTTCTCTCTCTCTCTCTCTCTGTTTCTTGCTCTGTCCCTCTCTGGTCAATTTAAAATAAATGAATAAATAAATAAAGTTAGATAAAATATTTAAAAAAATTTAAAAAAAGAAAAAAAAAGCAGCCCTTAAGTACATATGGGACTTCAGGGGCCCCAATAGTCTTGAAAAAGAACAGAATTGGAGACTCACAATTCCAGACTTCAAGACTTTCTACATAATTATAGTAAGCAAGAGAGTGTAGTACTGGCATAGTACCTTGGAGTGAAACTGAGGGTTTAGAAAAGTTTATACATCTAAAGACAATTGATCTTTGGCAGAGTACCAAGTCCACTTAATGGGTAAAGAGCATCTCTTCAACAGACAGTGCTGGGACAACTGAATTTGCAAATCCAAAAGAAAAAAAAAAAGAAGTTGGACCCCAACTTCAGACAATATGCAAAAATTAACACAAAAGAAGATGAACTGATGCAGACCTAAATATAAGAGCAAAAACTATGAAACTCTTAGAAGAAGACATAGGTATAAACCTTCATGACCTGGGATGTGGCTATGGGTTCTTAAATACGGTCACAAAAGCATGAATAACAAAAGTCCAAAGAGATAAATTGTTCCTCATTGAGGTTAAAAACTTTTGTGCAGAAAAGAATACTATAAAAAAAAATGAAAAGAGAAGGAAATATTTGCAAAGCAGTTCTCTGATTAATTTTGTGAGAATGCCGATTAACAGAGAATTCCTGCAACTCAGCAACAAAAAGACAGCTCAATTTAAAAACGGGTGAATGCCATGAAAGCTTCTCTCCAAAGAAGGTAAACAAGGGCCCTACGAGTACAGGAGCATATCCTCACTACTGAGCATCAGAGAGGTGGGGGTTGAAACCACGCTGTGGCCCCACGGCACACCTGTTAGGTCAGCTGTTACTGAATGACAAACAGGAAACAGCGATGTTGGCAAAGCAATGGGGAAATGAGAGCCTTTATGCATTGCTGGTGGGACTGTGAAGTGCTCCAGTCACCGTGGGAGCCCAGAAATCATTCAGTGACCAAAGTGTGGGGTCAGACCAAAACTAGTGTCTAGGAGCTCCAGATCTGACGGAGACCTGGCGGAGAGGGTGTAGGAGTCCCTTGCCCACTCTGACAGGGACTCAGAAGAATTACACCCCAAAGGGTATTCAGGCCGGTCCATGGTGCAGTGGTTAAGGTGGCCAGATCCCACATGGCGACCGCATGGTTTGAGTTCCAGACCTGGCGGCCTGCTTGAGAAACACGCCATGTGCATGTGTGTGGGCTCCAGATCCTGAAAGGGAGGCGAGATGGAGGAGGGCTTGCCGCGTGACCACAGCAAAAGTATACCAAGAGGTATAACCACAAAATAGACCGAAACCGTGACCCGCCATCTGAAAACCAGATGGCAGACGTTTAAAATCAGTGTGTACCGGCCCAGTGGGGTACTTCACGTATGAATGGCACCCAGGTGCTGAGAGCTTCATTTCTTGACGTGAGAGGCAGTTACAAGACCACAGATTTGGGCGGGTTTCTGTGGCACACACTGCTGACGTGCTGTCCGGGGACACAGGAGGCCCCACCCAAAGGCAGGTGCACTGGCATGCACTTCGTCCCAGTGACGCGGGGAGAGTGTGAGCTTGGGGCTGGCCTGGCGAGCACCGGCAGATCCCTCCTGAAGAAGCCGGGCCTGGTGGTGTGACCTGTGGTCCCCACGGGGAGGCTGAGGCAATTCAGTCACAAGCAAGACCGAGTTAAACCCTGAAAAGGACAAGATGTGAAAACGTGGCCAAAGGGAAATGACAGCAGGAGGGAACGCAGGGACAGAGCGCAGGGTCCAGGTGGGGATAAGCAGTCTCCCAACAAGAGCAGGCGCACACCAAGGCTGACGGCGCCCAATGGCGGGCGGCTGAGCCTGGACCCAGGTCTGCCCCGGGATCTCACGTAAGCACGGCGTCCACTCTCACCCGCTCACGTGGTTTTGGAGGTTCTGGCCACTGCAAGGAGGCGAGAAAGAGAAAGAGAAAGCATATTTAATAGACTCGAAAGGGGACCAGCAGTTGGTGTAATGGCTATGTCTGGACTCCCATGTAGCTGACTGCCGGTTCAAATCCCAGACCCGATGGTTTACTCACGCCAGGCGCGTGTGTGTGCGTGCCCAAGATCCCAGGAGGAGAATGGAGGAGAAGGGATTGCGGCGTGGCCATCCCCCTGGGGGTGATTTCTCGCTTTCTGTCTCTCTGCCTCTCTCTGTCTGTCTGGTGAGTGTACGCGCCTATAGCGAAAACCTCTCCAAAACAAAAAGACTGGAAAGGGAGGCACCGAGGTGTCCCTGTCTGCAGGTACGATCTTCACTGCGGGCAATTCCAAGGACCCCACGAAAACGCACAACCTGCAGGCTGACTCAGCGAGGTCAGAGGAGCACGACTGGCACTCGGCCGTGTTCCTGTAACTGGTAACACACGTACAGACTAAACGCGAACACAGGGACTGCACTTGGACAATCGCCTCGTTGCAGAGGCCAAAACCTCCAGCCAGTCCGGGTCTTCCTTTCCGAATGTGAGAGGTGCCCTGCCCTTGGGGCCTCAGTTCACCCAAACCGCTCACACTGCTCAGCCATGCATCCTGCGTGGTGGTGGAAGTTAGAGGCCCCTAGGGGCTCCTCGGTACCCGGGAGGCAGTGCCTTACTCCGAGCAGAGCCGGCCTGGAAGGAGCCTTTTCTTCAGCTCTGGTCACGTCAGCTCAGATCTCACTCTCACTGTCACAAGTCTCCTGATGCACTTCACCCACGACGGCCATCCTACCTTTGACCAGTGGCCCTCCCCACGACGGCCTGGTGGCACCATGGACTTGCTTTGGGCCCCCTGGCGGTCCCTCCTGCTGTGCCCACTCAGGAGCCCCAGGTGGCAAAGGCCCCGCCCGCCGTCCTCCCTGGATCCTTAGCCAGTATCTGGATCCCCCCTAAACCCAGGCCTAGTCACTCCGCCTCCCAGTACAGAGGAAGGGCCCAGCGCGAAACTGAGCCCAAAGCCTTACTAGCCCAAGACACGGGGTTGAGCCCGCTATAAACGTCAAGTTAAGAGCCAAAAGTGGCACAGAGCACACAGCTTCCCCCAAACGTCACAACCGTGACTAGAAACTCGAACTGACTCAGGTCTGTAGTGAGTCTATAAATATTGACATACAGTCGGGCCAGAAGGTGGCATGGAGGCTGGGGCGGTGGATCCCACATGACTGACTGAGCAGTTCGAGTCCCAGACCCAGCGGCTTGAAATACACATGGGGTGTGTGTGTGTTCATGGCCAAAATCCCAGAAGAATGGAGGACTGCAGTGTGGCCATCGCCAGGGGTGATTTCCCACTCTGCCTCTCTCTCTGGTGAGTGCTCGCACCCTATCGCTGATTTAAAGATGCTTGTGGCATTTCAAGGGAGAACTACTGACCAATAGTGAGGGTGACCAGCCTCACCAGTAACCGAGGGACACGCTTAAATGACAATGACGCTTCCACCGCCGAGATGGCAGGGACTGAGGACACCCTGCACCAGTGGGTTCCGGGACACGGCAATGTCCACGCTACACCAGGGTGGGGATCTAAGCGGTACACGTTTCTCTGAGTGGGAAGGCTGTGGATTAGAAATAGATGCAGTAACAAACACACACAGACACACGGGTATAGAAACGCGAAGGTCGGGTGGGCACAGCTTCTCTGATGGAGAAGTTGTGACCAGAACCAGCCTCAGGTTTATTCTTTTAAAGGGCAGAGGATGAGAGAAGGGGAAAATCGGATGCAAAAGGAATGGAGGAGGGGGAAGTGGAATGCAAAAAGAATAGGGGAGGAGGGATCCCTCGCAAAGCCAGTTGGTTTTGGATGTGAAAATGGTGCCATGTAATTTCTCTGATCTTTTTGGGGACAGTCTGATAAACGCGTGTGACTTCCTGATTAGCCCGACACTGGGCAGTATCAGGGTGCTAAGGATTAACAACAAAAAGACAAGTGCTAAGAGCAGATGAGCACTACTTCCGCCTGTGTGCTTCTCAACAGCCCTGCTCAAGGAGCTCACAAAAGCACGTTTCTGCACGTGTCTACAGGCCACGTTTTAATCATGTTTTCAAGTTGGCTGCTCTCCACAGGCGACCACAGTGCTCGGACCCTGCGCGAGGGGACCACATCCCACATGGCGACCACGGTGCAGACGCTGCGCAGAGGGAAACAGGTCCCACGCGGTGACCACCATCCAGATGCTGCACAGAGGGGAACGGGTCCCACACGGCGACCACCGTCTAGACGCTGCACAGAGGGGAATGGGTCCCACGCGGCGACCACGGTCCAGACGCTGCGCAGAGGGGAACGGGTCCCACGCAGCGACCATGGTCCAGACGCTGCGCAGAGGAGGAACGGGTCCCACGCAGTGACCACCGTCCAGACGCTGCACAGAGGGGAACAGGTCCCACGCGGCGACCACGGTCCAGACGCTGCGCAGAGGGGAACGGGTCCCACGTGGTGATCACCGTCCAGACGCTGCACAGAGGGGAACAGGTCCCACGCGGTGACCACCATCCAGACACTGCGCAGAGGGGGAACAGGTCCCATGTGGCAACCACGGTGCAGACGCTGCGCAGAGGGGAACAAGTCCCACAAAGTGACCATGGTGCAGATGCTGCGTGGAGGGGAACGGGTCCCACGTGGCGACCACGGTGCAGACGCTGCGCAGAGGGGAACAGGTCCCACGCGGTGACCACCGTCCAGACGCTGCACAGAGGGGAACAGGTCCCACGTGGTGACCACGGTGCAGACACTGCGCAGAGGGGAACAGGTCCCACGCGGTGACCACCGTCCAGAGGCTGCGCAGAGGGGAATGGGTCCCAGTGACCACGGTCCAGATCCCAGCCCTGCTGGCTGGGCACATGCGTCTATGTGCCCAAACCCTGCAGGGTGGGGAGATGGAAACGGATTCTGTATGACGCGCCTCAATGGGGACTCCCCCCACCCCCGCCGTGAGCACAGGCTTTCTTGGCGATTAGAAAAATAATAATGCAAGAACAAATAAAATCCACAAAGCTTCAGTGAAGACACTACAGTAAAACCTAAGTGTCAACAGAGGTGGTGGTTTAATACGGCAACCACGATGGAGTATTTACGGCCATTAAAGTCACCCCCCAATATAGTGGTATACTAAAGTGGCCATGCTATGTTTCAGAGAGTAAAACCACATACAGACTGGTGTCCCTGCGCACACACGGATGTGTACACGTGCATTTATACACCCCATGGGAAGAGCGCGAGGCAGGCCAGAGCTCTCCCCGACCAGCTCCGACCGCCCACGCTTAACACTACCACACTCCCCCATCCTGCTCGCGTGGCACGCCCAGCCATGGCGGCAGGGCCTCCGTGTGTCAAACCACCCCCCCCCCCCCCCCCCCTGCCCGCGGGCCCCCCCCAGCCATGGCGGCAGGTCCTCCGTGTGTCACCAGACCTGGCGAGGCGGCAGGTGACGCTGGGTGACAGGACCGTTAACATTCCATAAAACTAGAAAACAGCGGGCGAACAGACCAAACCACCACTTTATTTTAAAAAGTTTTATTCTGCAGATTTAGAAATTTGAGATTTTTAATAACTGCAAAAGAAATCCGGTCACACCTAAGATGGACGAACAGACTGTAGTGGTGCATTGCCTAAACAGGAATGGTGCTGATGTGCCGTAATAAATCGTCTGTTAGTAAAAAAATACACTCTAGGGCACAGCACTGTATCACAAATTACAGGAGGGCACTTTGCAAGGATTAAATCAAACTAGAGAATTCTGAGTAACTGCATCTTCTAAATGCAGCACTTAAAAACGTAACAACTCTGTGCATCCTTTTTCTTTAAAAAAATGACCTTGTGTGTCTCGTAGAAATGCTGCTTTATTGCTGCAGAGGTCAAAGTTCAAGGCTCAAGAGGTACAGGAGAGAATACAAAGGTAGCCTGTAGAAACGTGTTCTGTTTCTGTATAAAAAGGTCAAGTTTATAAAAGTTAATTTACAAACCAAGAACAAAAGTGGTGTGCACGCATTATACACAAGCATCCTCAAAATGCCAAAATCTTCAAATGCCAGAGAACTGAAAGCCACCACTGCCCCTACTCAAAACAAAACAAAAAAACAACCAAATCACACCGTTATTTTCTCCTGGGTGATTACACATTTCTGAAACCACCAAACCCACAACTTGCTCAATATTTTTCATGATACAGTATCTAGATGTGGATAAAAACTTAGTAGTACACAGCGAGAATGATCTAAGAATTA
>NW_006204543.1:165690-173549 GCF_000334495.1 Tupaia belangeri chinensis | reverse complement strand
TTCCTGCTGGTTAGTATGATGCGGTGATATGGTTAATCTTGGACCCGGAGAGGCCGTGGAACCAGTCTCACATGCTTTGGTGTCCTTCCCTAAGGAAAGGTGTTTCATAAACAGGAAGTCATTGTCTTCACTGGACTACCCCTCCCCACCCCCAAAAAAAGTTATAAATTCCCCTTGCTGTACACTTCTGTTAAATCCACTACACTGGTTATATATTCCAGGTGCATCTTTTAAATGTGTGCATATTACCACATGCGTAATAAAATAAAATTAGTACAGCAGGCCAGGGCCATAACAACGTTTGAAGCACTATACTTTGGGAAAAAAGAACTCAAATGCCCCCGCCCTGGTATTTTAACGGAAATCAATGTTAAGCAGTGACCATTAAAAAAAGTACAAAAATCATTATAAAACAAAGTGTCTTTGACCCTCTAGCGGTAGTTCTTCCACCACAAACACACAGTTCGTAGCGTGTTTCTGATCACGGCTCAGGGGCATGCTCACTATTCCTCATCAGTTCAAACGAATGCTCGATACTAAGAAACTGTAGGATCGATTCTAAGAAAAGGATAATACTTGAAAGAGAGGGTCCATGTGGACGTGGTAAGTTCACCCATTTCACATTGTTTCAGAGTTCCTACAGTGTGCGAGTTAGAAGTGGTCAATCAGGACAGAAACACAGTTTGCTCCAACCAGGTAATTGGGGTCTCCAGGAAGACACTTGTTCTGCCAGGTTTTAGGGTCACCTATGAGAGAAAAGAGGGTAACGTCATTGACAGTAGGTGGAACTGCTACCCACGCCAACTGCGGGGCCATACGAACACACGCATCTGACACGGTTCCCGTTTGCCCCGCGCATGCACTTCTGTCGCCGCTGCAGACTGGCTGGCACCTAGTGACCCACAAGCTGTTTCAGACTTCTCTTTTGTGATGTGTTGTTCAGTTCACTGGCTTTTTCTGCAAACAAATGAAAGTTAAGGTGGCCGCATGCCTGGGACAGCCCCCGAGTGCCAAGCCCACACACCTGCTAAAAGCGCCTTTCTTTCCCTGCTGAAAGTGTGGGCACTCAGCACGTGAACACGTGAGGACACACCTCAGCCCTCTATAAAACACGGAGCCCCCAATAACGCTCCAAGCATCTGACTCCTGCACAGCCTCCTCTCCCTCACAACGGAACCCAGGCCAGACTCCCGGAGGGGCCCAGGCTGGAACACTCACTGCCTGCCGCCTGAGGCAGGCCTGGGCATCGGAGCTCTGACGGGCTCTTGGAGATCTCAGGCTGTGCCTAGGGCTGACCAGCGCTGGCAGAGGGTATGATGGGTGACAAGGCTGAGACAAAATGACCCCCTGGGGTACTCGGTGAGCTGACACAGGGCGACTTCCGCCTCCCTTACCACAGCAGCTCAGACGAAGGACTCTGCCCAGATAGGACAGATCCGGCCAGTTTCTGTTCGTCACAGTGCGCTTCTGGGGTAGGAGCCAGAGAACTGCTACACACCCCAGAACGCATAGGGCAGCCCTACAACAAAGCACGCTGCGGACAGAATGCCAACAGCGCCAGCTGAGAAGCCTGTCTGCAGCACACGCAGCACCCACTCACACCCGGACTCAGCAGTTTAAGCGAGAGTGGCGAGTCACAGATGAGAGGTCTTCAAAGAGTCTATGGAAAATGCAAACTAGGAAACACTATGTATGGGCTTCACACCTTGCTTTTGCAGCAAAATTAAGTCATACTTTACTGTGATTTCCCACAGCTGTTCTGACCCTCACAGCTTATGGAACAGACTGCAGGAACGAGGGCCGTGACGGCACTCTGCAGTGGTCTGAGGCGCAAGTCTCTCTCCAACACGCCAGCCTCCCTGGGGTTACTGACTCAGCAGTCAAGACGACGCTGCCCGTGCAGAGCTCCCAGCAGCCAAGCACCCTGAAGGCACAGAGGGGCACGGAGGCACTCTCACGTGCTCAGCAAACACGCTCAAGTTTAACAGGAAAAGAAGCGTGGCTTCGAACTACCAAAGCAACTTCTAAAATAAAACACACAACACTGGAAATAAGAACTGCGGGAATTGTTTATGCCTGACATGTCATCTAGAAAAAGCGACCTTTTCTGAGGGCCTGTACATAAGCAAGCGACTGCGGTGAGCAGCTCCCCTAAGGGTCCCCATCCTAACGGGTGTAGAGGACGGTCAGATCTCGTGCCACCACCTGACGCGGCGATGCAGCTTAAATGCTGTTCTACTCACGTCAGTTAATTAATTCACACTAGGATTAAAAACATGCTCCTCAGTAGAGCCCGAGAGGAGACAGTTTTAATATTAGTATGTTAAAAATTACTTCTTTCCAGAAAATAGGATACTTACAAATATGAGAGAAAATATATTTATACATAACATTTTATTAAAACCTTAAAAAGAGGACTTGAAATTCTTAGTTTCCTGTGTCAGACTCGCTTAAAGCGACTGATGCCAAGCAGAGCTGGCTCTAGTGGGTAAGCAGCTCCAGTCATGCAAGGGAAGGAGAAGTGCGACCGCGCACGGGAGCGCTGAGACTGCCCTGAAGAGCAGAGCAGTTGCAGTCGGCGAGGACAGTGCCACAGACGCTCCCGCAGTGTCACAGTGGGGCTCCCTGCCTTTCAGGTCTCTCTGGCATGCACGTCCTCTGCAGATGAGGGGTTAGAGTGCGGCAACCAGAACACGTGGCCGAGCACTGCAGCTGGAGGACAAAAGGCCTGTGGGTGGGCGGTCACAGCCCTCCACCACACTTGGAAACTTCTGACGGGCAAGTCATTTTGCTAGAGCACCGAGAGAGAGCCATCGGCCAAGCCAGTCTGCACAGGCAGCAGCTTCTCCCCGTCCACGTGTGCTTACAGCACGTGCACCACGAGGCCACGGAACGGGAGAGCCCCACCCACAGCACAGGAAGCACCATTGCCCAGATATCAATCAACGACAGTACCCAGAGCCCCGAAGGACAGAGTGAAGACAGCGTACCCGACGAGGAGTCGGATGATTTTAGAGCAAAAGACCAACCGTCAGGAGTCATGGACGCACAGTGTGGCAGGCGCAGCTCCACAGGCTTCAGGAACTTGAGGCCGTGGGGCCCACACATCACCAAGGGACTCAGCAGCGTTTCACCTGGAGCGGGGACGGGAGGGGCGGCAGAGAGGTCAGGGCCACCTTCTTCTCAGACCGCTAGCCCTATTCCTAACAGCCAAGTGGGCCAGCTCTCTAGCGCAGAGCCCACCAGGGCGAGGGCAGGGGGACACACAATGTCTCCAACATTCCAGTAGCCACGTGAGGTCAGGAGACAGGCACCTGCAGTACTGCACTGAACTCAGCACGACGGAGACATTGCGACGTGCAGTCGGCACGTGTCAGGCCGCAGGAGTCTGACGTGTCTTTCTATGCCAGCACATGTCCTGACTTTCCAGACGACCCAGTCTTTGAAATGGCTGTGTACTTTACCTTCCCGACACCTCTGAATTCACAGCGGCCACAGTGCGTCCAATGAACGGCCACTTGCAGCTACTGGCTACTACATTCAAGTGAATGGACATTCAGTAGAAAAACCTTCTCATCTGTGCTTTTTACAAATGTGACTTTTTACTTCTGTTATTACTACTGCCACAGAGTTGGCTTGAGATATTAACGCAGAGCCAACAGTCCTCCTGGTTTTAAGAGAGGATATCTCAAAACCAGAGCACAGACACAAACATTAGTATTCCTGCAAAACATAACAGAACGAGCTCCAGTGGTGTGTCAGGGAAGCCCAGCACTGCCGCCCTCACACCCCTCGGACAGCCTTGGCACAGTGAAAAGTCACTTCCCTACGCCCCAGGCAGCTCAGGGGCACACTCTGTGGCCTCGCTCACTGTCGAGCACGGGTGCAGGTGCAGGGTAAGGGTGAGTGACACAGCCTCTGCCCCGTGAGGCTCACCTCCTGCCACCAGGCAACAGGCAGAGCACGCCTCTCTGAGGGGATAGCACGCGACCCACCTCTAGACATGGGAGGCCTGGCTGCCGCCAAGATAAACCCCATCGGGTCAGCCTGGCAGCCACGTCCCACCGCCTGCCGTCATTTCTGATCTCACACGACGAAGCATGGTGGGAGGTCGCCGTGGCCCCCCGCCCCAGCGTGCCGGCCCCATGTGGAGGCAGAGCGCCCTGGACGGGCACAAGAGCTGGCGCAGAGGCCGAGCCACACAGACGTACGCACCCTTCTCTTTGTCCAGCGGGGGGAGGATGCTGTTGTCCCGGCAGACCTTGAAGTAGATCTCCTGCTCGACCCCGTCGGGAATGGCTCCCTGTGGGATGATGATACTCACGCCCGTCTCCACGGAGCTGAGCACCCCGCCGTTGCCACTGAAGACGCCTCGGGCGGTGGCCACCACGGTGTGGCCGTCCTCGTCTTCCTCCTCGTCCACAGCTGAGGGGCTGAGGGTTACAAGTGGCCAGTGAGCACACGCCCAACACCGGGCTCTCCTCGCACTACTGCTGCAGGGCGGTTTCATTCCGGGCCTCTCTCTGCATGATCAACTTCTCTTACTCACTGTTGCAAGGCCAGTTTTCAGTAATAGATTTTACTCTCAGGAATGAACTATGAGCATGTTCTTTCTGGACAAATCAACACACTCTTCAAGGTAATTGGCGAAGATACCTTCATTGCTGCTTTTGTGATCCGTATGTACAAAACCCAACACAGTGGCTTACCCACTTCAGCCTTTAAGCAGCACGCTGTAACTCCCTTGTGTCTGGCAGTTTAAAACGGACGGTCCGTCAGAGTAGAACTGGTGACAGTTCTTCTTACTGACACATGTAACAGGTGCACAGCGAACGTCCAGTGGCACCCAGACTTGGGAACCCCCAGATGTTGGTGTTGGTGACGGCCCAGACTGAGCTGACCCTGAGCACCGAATGCCTACGCTGCCAAAGACAAGGCTTCCGGGGCTCCGCAAGGTCACGGCTGGCTATGGGCACAAACCAGACAGCCCGAGAGAGAGCTTAGAGAACACCAAAGGCCAAAGAGATGCGCTTATCGATGACTGCTTCAGAATGGAGGTTACTGGGACCAGCAGTTGGCATAATGGCTACATTGCAGGACTCCCTTGTAGTCGACCGCGGTTCGAGTCCCAGACCTGGTGGAGTAAACTCACGCCCGGCTCGTGTGTGTGTGCGTGCCCAAGATCCCTAGAGGAAAAGGGATTGCAGTGTGGCCATCCCCCGGGGTGGGGGTGGGGGTGATTTCTCACTTCCTGTCTCTCTGTCTTCCTGGCGAGCCCATGTGCCCCTATAGGAAAAGCCTCTCCAGAATGGAAGTTACCAACCCTTTCTGACCAAAGGCTGGAGGGTACGGGGTGAGCAGGAAGACGGACAAATGCCAGGAAGAGTAGTCGACCTCCTGCAGGGCTCGGGGGACACAGCCCACTGGGCACAGGCCCATCACTGACCGTGGGTGTGGACAAAGGCAGGCAGCAAACCTCCCCCCGGGAAGCAGGCGCAGTGCCCCCTGCCTGGCTGAGGGTCTCCTTCACGGGAAGCTTGGCTATCAGCTGAGCTGGCTGTGGGGGCCCGGACAGGCCTGGTCAGTCAGGGGAGACAGGAAGGAGTCTGCAGGGAGGGAGGCCTCACCGCCTGGCCGTTCCCTTCAGCACTGACCGCTGGTCTCTAATGGCCCCCTTGCGGTCACTGCAGTGTTCGTTCTAGCCCCTCTACTGAACGAGGGCAGACGAGGAACACAGGCCCTCGCGTTTATGGGACATTCTCAGATGTGCCCGTGAGGGGAGCAGACGGTGGGGGCTAAGCTGAGACCACCCCACCTGTGTCAGTGCTGTGACGAGGTCAATGGCAGACAGAACCCACCGGCCTCACGACTGTAGGCTTCATGTCCTCACTGACACCTTGTCCCTCCCCCAGGAGACCTTCCAGGTAATGGCGCACACTGTGACAGCACGGCTCCCTCACTGTGTTAATCTGTAAGAGGGTTGCCGCACGCTCGCCGACAGGTGTGCAGGTTTGTGTGTGTGAGGGGAGGGCGAGGCAAGAAAGCATCCCGGTGGGGGTGGTCATGCCATAATTCCTTCTTTTCCATTTCTCACTTGGGGACTTTGGGCGTGCACACATGTGCCCAGCGAGTTTCTGAAACCACAGGATCCCAGATTTGAACCACACGGTCAGCCATGTGGGATCCAGCTGCCTACCCATTAAGCCTCAGCTGGCCCCACTCTGGTCTTTTTATAGGTACAGTTAAAACGATCACTTCAAGTCCCAAGTCACCCACACGACTTCAAATCTGCTACAACAACTCATATTCATGAGGCAGGTCACAGGGCCAGCGTGTAAACAAAGGAAGCCTTACCTTACAGGGACAGCTTTAGGCACAGCGCTGACACTATTTACGTGGTATTTAGGCTTCTCTGCGTGGCTGGAGAGTGCATCCACTCCACCGTCAAACTCAGCAGGCTGTGCTGAACTGTGTGCTTTCATGAGCGTTCTCGGGGAAGTGGAGCCCTTCGAAGACAGGTCAGGTTTATGTGCAGTCTCACTGGGCAGAAGATTATGGCTGAATTTAGGGCTCTCAAACTTGCGTTCAAATGGCCGAGCAGAACTTGTATATGGTTTTGGTGTGAATCGATTGTACGCCGGAGTGACCGTTTTCTGAGTCTGCTCAGCTCCGTTACCTGGAGCTTTATCTGAGAAGCTTTTCTGGGGATAGAAAGTAGACTGAGCCGCATCTTCTCGGTTTGCTGGTCGGAACACTGCTGGCTTATTCTGAGATGGAGCTGGCTCTGGTCTGGACACTAAAGAATTCTGAAAATCCAACGACACCAAATTACCTGAAAACAAACATAAACATGGGTATAACTTTCAGAAAGACGTATTGAAACAGGCCCGTTGATGTTCCTCCCAGCTCAGCTTGTCCTGGGACTGCAGTTAAGGCCAAAGACGTGGTCACACGAGCAGGGTGTGGCCCTCGAACCTGAGGTGCTGTGTGTGGCACCGGGGCAGGAGATGGCCGGGGCATACACGGCGCTGCAGATCTACGCTGTCTCGGGTTAGGGTCAGGCCACTGGCAGGGACACACACAGCACTGCTGCTGTACACTAGTGCCTCCGGGCCAGGGCCAGGGCCAGGCTACCAGCCCCTGAGTGACCCTTGCCAAAATCCACTGTGAGCTACAAACACAATGACAAGTCTGACTACACTAAGAAAAATCAGCACTCCCAAATTCACCATAATCAGAGTCAAAAGAAAAGCCACATATGGAGAGACACTAACGACAAAACTAACAGCTGATAGAAAACTTGCATCCACAGCCTACGAAGAGGACCTTCACATCTCCAAGGTAACAGCATCAGGAGACGGGGGAGGCACCAGTGAGAACGGGGTCACCAGAAACCACTCCGGCAGGTACTCAGCACGCGTCTGCTTGGAAATGTACACAGAACAGAGCCCGCAAAACTCCAAACACCGTCTATGGTTTGCGTCCTGAACCTGGCAGCTTGAAGAACACATCAGACCCGCGTGCGTGCGTGCCCAAAACCTCAAGAGGAGAGTAGAAGAGAAGGAACTGTGGTAGGCCATCACCCTGGGGGGTGATTTCTCACTTTCTCTCTCTCTATCTTCACAGAGCACATGTGCCCTATGGCAAAAAATTAAACTTAAAAACTAAAATAAAAACCTGTCTGTATCTGCAGATGAGCTAGCATACGCATAGTCTTCCTATGAAGAACAGTCCACCCAGAACCACAACGTGTCCAGCTGAAGACTCTATGCCCTAGAATCAGACTCGTAAGTAACAGAGAGGACTGTCTCTACCAGCAGAGCTACATCACAGGAGAAGGGGTAAACGGGGTCATCTTC
>NW_006204543.1:156675-165301 GCF_000334495.1 Tupaia belangeri chinensis | reverse complement strand
AAGACATTACACAGCTGTTACCATGGAAAGGCTGGAGCTGGGTGTCAGTCACCCAGGAACATAAAGGCGAAAGCAAGGCATGCTGAGAAGTCCAGGTGGAACCCTGTGGCCTCCCTATGTCCAGGTGTGACTGTGGCGTATGATAATTTTCAGCACCACCACTCCGAAGATTTAAATCTAGACCTCAGTACTGGTAAACAAGTACTGCATCCCACAGGCCTAGAAACTGGTAGAGGATTGAGCTATGTTAATTAAATTAAAGTCTACCACGCTAAAAATAAAAAGTCTGTCTAATGTAATGCTCACAGTCACAAAACCCTTAGCTTTCACTGTGCCCACCCCAAAGGTCTACGGTTTTCAACATAAAGATCATTTTGCGTAGAAATGACAAGAACCGGCTTTACCAAGTACAACTACGTCACAGTGACAATGCCAACGGCTGAGGCCCACCTTCACTGTGGCCTCCCTTAGGGTGCGTCTGGATTGCAAAGCTGCTGCCGGGCTGGGCTGGCTGTGAGTACTGGGAGGGCAGTGGAGGAGGCGGCGGGGTGGCCAGGACCGGGTCATAGCGCTTCTCACCAAACGATCTGTCTGCAGCATCAGCTTCAGGAGGCTTGCCCCTGTTAAAGAAAGAAAACTCCAACATCTGAAAATGAACTCGCATTTACAAAACAAACTCTTATCACTCCAAGTATCCCTAGGTTTAAAAAAAAAAGAAAGAGAAACCTGTAAGTTTCATAACGTACTGTCATGAGTCTGTGTAGCTGATCTACCAAACTATACGAACAAACTGAACCACTCGTCAGCACAAGAGATGTCAAGACAGCACGGATACTTTACAGACGCTATTAAAACATCAGAAGATGGCGACAAAGGGCAGATGAAATTTTGGGTATACTGTTAAGATTTAATTATGTTATTTACAAAAAACCAGTAATGACAGGTAGGCTTAAAAGTCTTGCAAATATTTTGGAAAGCATACTTGGCACAAACCTTCCTTAGGTTTGGTACAAAGCTTTGGTTTCTGGGATACTCCAAGCACCATAAAAAATAGTATTTCGGCAATTTTTCAATGATGAAGGGTCAGACAGTCAAGTTGTTGGGTTTTTGGCCCATGTAGCATCTGTCACAACTATTCGAACTTTTTGGAAAGCATACTTGGCACAAACCTTCCTTAGGTTTGGTACAAAGCTTTGGTCTCTGGGATACTCCAAGCACCATAAAAATAGTATTTCGGCAATTTTTCAATGATGAAGGGACAGTCAAGTTGTTGGTTTTGGCCCACGTAGCATCTGTCACAACTACTCGAACTTTGCTGCTACAGCCTCAAAGCAGTCCCAGACACTGGGTAAATGAACAGGCACGCAGCTGTGCTCCAGTAACACTGAGCATTTACTCAATTGCCAAACGCATTTTTGTTTAAAGATGGCTAGAGCAGCTATTGCCTTATTTTACAAGGCTTTGCAGTTACCTTGTACCATGTATGCTTATGTTTCCAGACTGCCAACTGTTAACATGTAGCACGCGAAAGTCACACACGAGCAGTCTTTTCAACAGACCCACAATTGCAGCACTCCGTCTCCGCACTGCCGAGTGCCACACTGCACTGGCGTTATGTGCATGAGCAGTGACACAGGGCTGGGCACACGCCCATTCTCAGAGACTCGGTCGGAGGGTCTAGTCTTAGTGACTACTGTAAAACTGCACTGCAATCTTGCTTTCGTGCATTTAGCCTAAGCATTCGGAGATGACGCTAAAATCTGCAAGTGCACATAATGCCAGTGACACAGCGAGGGACATCTCATGGAACAGCCTCACATTAATGCCAGTCTTACCCCTTGATGCTCCTTTTCAAGTAGCCATAGCTAGTGTAGGAGCCCAGAAATCTAGGTGATGACATAGCAAGAGCAATAGAAAACGAAAGAAAATGGTCACTAACTAAGCAAGTTCACAGCAAACGGAGTGCAAATGTCACTGTAAAATATCCACCATTTCAGCATCATCTGGCCTACAGAGGAGCACACCACTAACTGCCCTTAGCCAAGGCGGCACCAGCTGGTGAGGCACGGTGGCTTAGGCTTAGCTCTGACCCACTGCTGCTAGAGGCCCGCCCGTGAGGTCTCTCCTTCCCTCCCTCCTGCTGCAGCTGCTAACTGTGAGCAAAGGTGACCGAGTCCGTAGTGGAGCTCAGGAGGGGGCAGGCCCAGTGAGCGACAGCAGTGGGGACTGGGCAGAAACTCTCCAAGTGAAGACAGCTGCGCTGACCCCCAGGAGGCTAGAATGAACCAGACGTGGAAACACGTGCATCTCTGAAACATGGCTCCTATCTAGTGAGAGTCGCCCCTCCTCAGCCGTAAGCTAAGCCTGGCGGTGAGCAAGCTGGGCCCACAAGTGCTACGCCGGGCTCTGCCCTGCTCCTGACGACGTCCTGTGCTTCACAACCGGACCTCCGTCTCTCACACCGAGTACTTGGACGCCACAAAGTGAGCTGGGTCTTGAAGGCTGGGTTTTCTGGTGCCAAGACATCCCTGGTTGTTCTGCAGAAGGTAACTCCATCTCTGTACTGGGACATGTCTCTCATGGCTTGGATAGAGACTGCTCTTCTAGCTCTGTCTTAGAACCCGGGACCTTCTGACTGGCTTTGGTGGTGAACGTCAAGCCGTGACCTCTGAACCTCCCAACTCTAACCCGGCTGCACAGATCAGTAAGCCACGGCGCTGCCTGCCCTTCTCATGTCATCGTTTCTGACATGTGTTTTCAAGAGAAACTAAGCACTTTATCATGTGAAAGGAAGAAATGTTGCTATTTCTGTATTTTACTTAAAAGAAAGGCTCAAGGGACCAGCAGATGGTGCAATGGTCATGTCACAATATTCCTATGTAGTCAACTATGGTTCAAGTCCTGGACACGGTGGCTTGAATCTCACACCAGACGCATGTGTGAGCATGCCCAAACTCCTGAAAGGAGAACAGAGGAGAAGGGACTGCAGTGTGGCCATCCTCCAGGGGGGTGATTTCTCCCTTTCTGTCTCTCTGGTGAGCAGATGTGCCCTAAAGCAAAAAAAAAAAAAAAAAAAAAGCTCTTTAAGAAATAATAAAAGGCTCAAAGACAAGTCTACTAGTGATAAAGAGGGACGAAATGCAGGGCAGAGGGCGACCGTATTTTAAGCTATTTTCCCGTTGTTCAAGTTGTGTTCACTGGACTAGAGGGAGATACAGCCTTGGCGGGGGCACAGCAAGTGTCCTCCTAGTCATCCCCAAGGACCCTCCTCCCTCCAGCTGTCTAGCCATTCATTTCTGAGATGGGAGAACGCGGCACACCACAAAGGCAGGGGGGGCACCCACATTCCCATGCCAACGTCCAACACTCCCACTCCCACCACACTCCCGGCAGCAAACAAAATCAAATGGATGCTGGAGTAAGTTCACAAGACGGGCATCCGCTCTCTCTCCTGAGGGCTAACACACCCTTGTAGGAACCATGGCTCTTGACACTCGTTCTTCCTGGAGCCGCGGCACTCAAGGGCAGGGTGGCGGGCCCACTTGCTATACGATGCCCTGGGCAGAGCTCCCTTCACCTCCTCGGTCACTGAGGCCTTCCTGGACACTAGCCAGTGCTGTGGGCCCCGTCTGAAAGTGGACGTCACGGCAAGCTTTTAAGTCCTCTTTCTAGAAAATCAAATGAACACAAAACGAAACGCTTCGATTCCCTAACAAGACCTTTACTGACTTTCTGAACCTACATGTGTTCATTTAAGCTTGTACCCTATTTTCTAGGCATGAAAAAGGGCACATAAAACAGCCCTGGAACTGCAGCCAGGCCTTGTCTGACAGGACTGCGTCTACCCAGGTGGGGGGAGCTTACTCAAGAGGACGCCCGCCAGGCCGTGCACAGGGCCCAGGTCGCTGCGTCTTGACTCTCCAGAGGCCACCGAGTGCCGCAGGGCTATGTGGGAGGTGCACAACGCTGGGGCAAGACACTGCTTGCATCTGACAAACCCACACTATGGCACCTGAGGTTTGCACCTGGATTTCTTATGAACAGGTTTCTATACAGACAACAGATTTTAAGCAGATGATCATAGAAAAAAATGTAAGTTTCACTTCGAATGATGTCTCTGAAAACAATGGTAATTAATGTTGGTTTTTTAATATTAGCGACCTTAAAGAATATTCTAAAAGAATCCTCACCCAGTCATGAATGACAAACACAATAGGGTCACACAATCCCGAACATTTAATTAGATTTTAAAAATGCTTTCGGTCCCCCGCACTCTGGTGTGCCAGCCGGGCGGGGCTGAGACGCTCTGCAGCTCACTCAAGCCAGCACTGAGCCAGGCCTGCCACGAGGGCTCCAGGCGTGCCGTCTCCAGGCCTGACCTAGCCACCACGCCTCTGAGACAGAGCGTGGGCCTTGCCTGTACAGATGCCCAGGGTCCCCGTCCTGCCTGCTCTTCGACCTAGACCTTGCAGAGTCAGCCCACAACCAACTTCTCCCACCACGCCCACGTGCAGTTCTGTTCGTGTAAGCATGAGTCCACCTGTGCAGGGTGCGTTTACATCCGGCTCCCAGTACCATGGTCCTCCTCAGTCAGGGCTTTCACCAGAGAGAGCACCGGCAGGACACAACCCACGCAGGCACGAGAAAGAGAGAGACCGGCAAGCCCAAGATATGGGTAAGAAGAAGGGAGTGGCACGGGACAGGGAAGAAGACTGGGAGTCATGCTGCACCCCCATTCCTCACTCATAAAATTAGGCCAGAAACTCCTGGGGCCCCCACAAGCTCTTACAATCAAACAGGAAAGGCTCTTTCGGCCTTTAGAAAAAAAGAACCACCAGTGTTTCCCCTGTGCTCCCCTCACAGTCCATCTTTACATGTAAAAACAGAAGTACCAGCACAGAAATATGGGCACAAGAGGGGAGCCTCTGACGACACACCAAGAATCTGGTCTCACGCCAACTCTGCCCTCAGAGCCCTTCCGGGGCAGCACCTTTTCTAACACAGGAGTTTCAGCCTGTGAGGTTGGAGTTTAAGACCCCGAACACAGCCATCCCGAAGGTAGGAGGCGAGTGCGGTGCTGCTGCTACAGCTCAGAGGCCAGGTCTTACACGAAGGGCCTTCTCCTTCACAACCCACCGCTTCCCACGGGTAGATCCGCCCTGGGCAATCAAACCTTCATGTTCCACCTCACTTTTAAAAGGTAGGTCTTAGGGGAAATCACTCACTTTGAAGGGTAACTAGAGAAATTCGGCTGATTCTGAGAGTGAGCTGGCTTGGCAGGCTCTGAGAGATTGGCAGGAATGTGTGCAGGAGGCTTGCCTTCAAAATTTCGTCGGTCAAAGTACGAAAGCTGTTTTCGGTAATATTCTTCATCTTCCTCAGGATCGTAATGGTTTGCTCGAACAATATCTTCAGGTGGTTTCAGTTGAGGTTTTTGAGGTTCTGGGATTCTGACAAATAAGAACAAGTAGAAGACCTTTTTAGGTGTTCATTTTACAGAGAAAACAATGTATGTAATCCTTCTCTTAACCGTTTCAGTAGCTGTTGATTATTCGGGATCCGAGCAGTCAATGGATTCCCAAATGCTATGTCCTTGGAGAGGATACTCCTAAAAAGGTAGCCTCATGGGCCAGGAGGTGCCATAGTGGTCAGGTGCTGATTCCCACATGGCCCACCACCATTCGGGTCTCAGACCTGGTGGCTTAAAAATCATGCCAGGTGTGTGTGCACGCATCCCTAAATCTCAGGAGGAGAATGGAAGAGAAGGGACTGAAGTGCGGCCATCTCCCGGGGAAGTGACTTATCTCTGTCTCTCTCTCTGGTGAGCACACATGCCCTATCCTTCCTGGCTTATGAGTCTAACAAAATTTAATAAGCTCAAAAATTATTAGAGACCCCCACAGCTTGTTGAAAGCAGTTTAAAAAGAGAGAGAGAGAGAGAGAGAGAGAGAGAGAAATATAACCAAAATGGTGATGTTGAACTTGATGTCAGCAACAGGAAGTAGTCAACTTGGAGAACTTTAATCCAGACCGAGAAACGATTTTCCTGCGAGCAAGTGGACGCCTGGAGCCTAAGGTTCAGGGCCAGAGAGCTGACGGGGGTGGGAGTCACATTAGACGGTCGTTCCTCCTCATGGCCAGTGCAGGCACACCTATCAGGACTTACTCAGTCTGTGCGACAGGCCTGTGGGTAAGGCCACCCCTGCAGTTCTCTCAGGTCTAGCGAGCCCTGCTGCGAGGTACTCAGCCCTGCCCTGGAAGTGTGGAGAACAGCAGTGACTGCGTGGTGTGCTCAGCACAGGGCAGGTACGTAAGAACTGTACTCTCTCCCACCAGTCTGAGTCTGGCCCCTACCACTGAGAACGAGAGCACGGTTTGTCTCAAAGAGCTTTTCTTAAAAGAGGTTTTTGCTATAGGCATGTGTGCTTGCCAGAGAGACAGACAGAGACAGAGAGCAAGAAATCACCCCCCAGGGGGAATGGCCATGCTGCAATTCCTTCTCCTCCAGTCTCCTCTTAGGATTTTAGGCATGCACGCACAGGCACCCGATGTGAGTTTAAAGCTGCTGGGTCCAGGATTCAAATCGTGGTTGACTATGTGCTAGTCCAGCATCGTAACCATTACGCCATCTGCTGGTCCCGTCTCAAAGTACTTTGAAAAGAAAAACAGATGGGAGCAGCAGGTGGCATGGTGGTTAAGAGTGCTGGACTCCCCCGTACCCAACCACGACTCAAGTCCCAGACCTGGTGGCTAGCTTTCTCACTATCACCCCCTCTCTTTTGCTCTTGCTCTGTCCCTCTCTGGTCAAATTACAATAAGCAAATAAATAAAGTTAAATTTTTAAAAATCCTTAAAAAATAAAAAACCACACACACACACAGTTTGAGTCCCAGACCTGGCAGCTTTCTCTCTAGTGAAAGCATGTCCCCTATAGAAACTAATAAAAATAAATAAATAAGTAAAATAAATGAAAAGAATGTTCTTAAAAAAAAAAAAAGACTCATTTACAAAGGAGTACAGAAAATTGTTACCAAAGACACCATAAAAGCTGCTTTTTTGGGGAAGAGGTTTCTGCTATAGGCACGTGTGCTCACCAGAGAGACAGAGACAGAGAGCGAGAAATCACCCCCCAAAAGGGATGGCCATGCCACAACCCCTTCTCCTCCATTCTCCTCTCAAGATTTTGGGTACGCATGCACATGCACCCAGCCTAAGTTTCAAGCTTTCAGGTCTGGGACTCAAACCACGGATGGCCGTGTGGGAGTCCAGTGACACAACCAGTATGTCATCTGTTGGTCCCAAGCTTTTAATTTTTTATTCTAGGATTGCTGTTTTTTTTTTTTCTTTTTAAAGATTTAATTTTATTTATTATTAACATCTAATTTGCTATCCGGCATAAGTACTCACTAGAGAGAGACAGGGGTTGGGGGACTGAGACAGCAAGCTGCCAGGTCCAGAACTTGCACTGCAGTCAGCCATGTGGGAGGCCAGCACCTTAAGCACCATGCCACTGTCTTAAGAGAGCTGAGAGCTTTTTACACGAGGACGAATGAGATCCTCTGCCCGTTTTACACCCTGTCCTAACACAGAGAGAACGCACTCTATGACTGAGCTCAGACTCCCAGTCGCTCTCGGTGCCGTGAACCCCACCAGGGCTCACCTGTGCAGGGTCTTGTCATGCTCACCGAACGGACTGTGAGCGATGGGCTTGGCACCCACGGCAGGAGCACCTGCAGGCTTCGACGCCGCCTCTGGAGGCTGTAGGGAAGACAAGCCCAAGGAACAGGTCACAACACCGACTATGTTAAGGTGGAGGGAGAGTGGGGAGGCCCTGACCCGCGTGGCGTGGGGCACGCCCGCACACCGTGGCAGCTGCTCCCTCACCTTAGAGCTGGCAGTGTCATTCCCATCCTTCTTGTTCTCCAGAGACGCAGACCTTTTGTTCTCGAACATTCTGACTCTGGTGAGCACAGACTGTGGCCTCATTGCTGGGTCCTCCTCCTCCGTGAGGGCTGGTGGAGGAGGCAGTGGCTTGGTGTTGGGAGGCAGAACCTCTGGCTTCTGCTGAGAGGAGGCCATCAGAGGAGGGACAGCCACAGCAGCAGGCAGAGGCTCGTAGTGACCTGTTTTGGAGCTGAGCCCTTGGGACGGTACGTGCTCATGGCCCCGCAGGTGCTGGTCGGGAAGCCCTTGGGAAGGCATGTGCTCATGGCCTCTCGGGTGCTGGTCAGGAAGTCCTTGGGAAGGCATGTGCTCATGGCCTCGCGGGTGCTGGTCGGGAAGCCCTTGGGAAGGCATGTGCTCATAACCCCGTGGGTACTGGTCGAAGTACTGCTTGGACTCGGACGACTTAGGGCCTGCCGAAGCGCAGAGCTGAGCTTCTGGCCTGTACCTAGCAGGCATGCCGCACGCAGGGACTGGCTGCTCCCCCTGCCGCAGAGTGGAGGTCTTAGGCAGCTGCTCACAGCGCGGCCTGCTGTCATAGGCCAGGGCAGCTGGCTCTTCAAAGCGGGGGAAGTACCCTCGTTCTGAGGGCTCTTCAGCGTGCTGTCGGGAGTCGAGGTCCCGAGGATGCTGACCATCGAACGGCGGGCGCCGGCGGGGTGGGGGTGCGTCCTTCCAAAAA